>NC_134561.1:10613009-10746980 GCF_025594145.1 Primulina tabacum
ATTTCGTCCTCGAAATTAAAATGTTCCGAATAACTCCGGGTAGCGACTCCTCATCTCGACCTCAGTCTCCCAAGTATCCTCCTCTTCAGAATGATTCATTCACTTGACTTTGATCATTTGGATCTCCTTGTTCCGAAGTCTCCTCTCCTATCTGTCCAATATCTGAGTCTCTCCTCGAAAGACAGGTTCAGTGTCAGCTGAAGTGGCTCATAGTTCAGCACATGCGAAGGATTCGATATGTACTTCCACATCATAGAGACTTGGAACACATTATGAACTCCCACCAGATTTGGCGGTAATGCAACTCTATATACGAGCATCCCAAATCTCTCTAGGATCTCAAACAGTCCTATGAATCTAGGACTGAGTTTGCCCATCTTTCAAAATTTCATCATACCCTTCATCGGTGCGACTTTCACAAAAACATGATCCCCTACTGCGAACTCAAGATCTCTGCGCCTTTGATCTGCCTTGCCCGAATTATGTATCTCAGTTTTGATTGCACTGTCATGTTAGAATGATTAGGAGCATCGCCCCTGGAGTAAACTACAAGCTCAAATATCTGAATCTCTGCTTGCAATGGTCTCTGTACCGACAATTGAGCGATCATTGCATTCTCCCTGCTCAGGGCATCTGTAACTACATTAGCCTTACCCGGATGGTAGCTAATGTCACAATCATAATCCTTCACTAGCTCCAGCCACCTCCGCTATCTCATGTTCAGCTCTTTCTCTGTGAAGAAGTACTTCAGGCTCTTGTGATCAGTGAAAATCCTGTACTTCTCCCCATACAGGTAATGCCTCCAAATCTTCAGGGCAAAAACCACTGCTGCTAGCTCGAGGCCATGAGTAGGATAATTCTTCTCATGGACCGTCAGCTGTCTGGAGGCGTAGGCCATAACTCTGTAATGCTACATCAGAACCGTGCCCAAATCGAGCTTTGAAGCATCTGTATAAACCACACTCTCCTTTCCCTGATGGCATAGCTAGAACTGGTGATGTGGTCAACGCTTGCTTCAGCATGTCAAAAACTCTCCTGGCACTCTGATACCCAGATGAATTTGGCATTCTTCTTCGTCAAGGCGGTCGTAGGCACTGGAATAGAAGAGAAGCCCTGAATGAAATTTCGATAATATCCAGCCAATCCCAAGAAACTGCAGATCTCTGTCACGTTATTCGGTTCTGGACAATCTTGGAATGCCGCCACCTTACTAAGATCAACCTCCACTCCATATCGGGATACAATGTGGCCCAAAAATTCCACACTGTCTATCCAGAACTCGCACTTACTAAACTTGGCATACAGACGTCTGCCCTGTAAAGTCTGCATTACGGTCCTAAAATGTTGACTGTGCTCCTCTCTGCTCTTCGAAAAGATCAGGATGTCATCTACGAAAACTATGACGAACTGATCCAAATACGGCTGAAACACGCGATTCATGCGATCCATGAAGATCGCTGACGCATTCGTCAAACCGAAGGTCATCACCATAAACTCATAGTGCCCATAACGCGTGATGAATGTCGTCTTATGCACATCAAACTCTCTCATCTTAAACTGGTGATATCCTGATCGGAGATCTATCTTCAAGAATACCGATGCTCCCTAAATCTGATCAAATAGATCCTCGATCCTTGGTAGTGCATACATGTTCTTGATCGTGACTCTGTCCAACTCTCTGTAATCAATGCAGAGCCGCATGCTGCCATCTTTCTTCTTAACAAACAGTACAGGTGCGTCCCATGGAGAAAAGCTAGGGCGAATGAAACACTTATCTAGCACGTCCTGAATTTGATCCTTCAGTTCCTTCATCTCTGTAGGTGCTAGATGATAGGGCTCCTTAGAAATAGGCACGGTACATGGCATAAGCTCGATAGAAAATTCCACCTCTCTGTCTAGTCGGATGCCTAAAACATCGTCAGTGAAAACACTGGGGAAGTCGCTGACTACTTAGACCTCCTCTTGCCTCTGACTAACTGGCTCAGTCACTGACACAATACTGGCCAAAAATGCCTGGCAGCCTCTCCTAGTGAGCTTCCTCGCACAGATGCAAGAAATGATGTGAGGCATCTGCTGATGTCTGACTTTCTCTAATAAAAACGTCTTACCACTGGGCGGTCGGACAGATACTGATCTCTGTCGAAAATCTATGACAGCTTCTTTCGAAGAAAGCCAGTCCATACCGAGAATAATATCGAACTCCGATAGCAGTAACACAATCAAGTCTGCTTGCACCACATTTTTCTATAACCGAAGTTCCAATCCCTTCACTATCTGTGAGGTATGCATCTGATCTCCAGATGGAATCAAACTCTGAATCCCAAATCCATAGCCTCTTGTATGATTCCTAGTTGCTTGACAAAAGATTCGGATATAAACGAATGTGTAGCTCCAGAATATAGCAATTTGTACGTAGCTACACCTGAAATATATATCTTTCCTGCGACAAAACATACCATCAAATCTGATCGCGTTGTAACTTAAGAAATTTTCTACCAGTAATTATCCCAAAATCCTCGAAAAATTACTGATCTACTTCTAGTACCCAATCAAAAATCTCGAATTTTTACTTCAAACATTGTGGAAATTACAATTTTGCCCTTAAAATTTCGAATTCTTTATGATTTGGCCCTAAAATTTTCGAAAATTGCAAATTTGTCCCAAAATTTTTTGGATTTAGCCCAAATAATTCCTTAAAAATTTTGAAATTGATCCTCACAAATTTTAAAAATTCGCAAACAGTCCCTAAAATTTCGGTTTTTGCAATTATAGTCCTTATCACCCTTAATCAACTCAATTTGATCCTTAAGCCCAACTAATTAGAACATATAACCTAATTTATTCTAGGTTCTCAATCCAAAAATAATTCCCATAACCATCATATAACCCATGCAAATAAGGCGGTAAATTAAAATTCTTATACATAAAGGTTACAGATGATCACCGTAGAGTTTGGCTCCGCCTCTGCCTCTTCTGCATGCATCACATAGGCCCTGCCAATCATAGGGCCCTTGTTCCTGGGGCAATCAGCGGCCTTGTGGCTCTCCTCTTTGCATACAAAGCATCTGAAGGAGCCCCACATGCATTTGCCGTAGTTCAATCTGTTGCACTTCTTGAACAGCTATCCTTCCACTAGCTTGGGAGCCCTTGGTGCTTGTGGAGGCCACTGCTTTCCTGGCCTCATAAACTGTCCCCGGGGCTTCTTCTGTCCCATGCTTCCTTGAGGAAAAACGATATGGCTGCTGAATCTTTTTGAATGGGAGGCTGCTGAAAGAGGAGGGGCGGCCGAGTGCTTTGAGAATAGGGTTAGTGTTAGGTTAAGAGGTGTTTAGGTTAAATAATGATACACTAATGGGCCACAAAAAATTATTAAAAGGGTTTTCAAAAAACGTTTTTGGCCCATTATGCAATAAATTAAATCCGACAAGCCCAATAACACTCTCGAAAATATTTAGTTTTAGTACAATTTTGAAAATATTGACCGAATCCTCAAAAAAGTCTTCTGAATCGATAAAATTTGCGTACCTGTTTAAAATACGTCATGTCGAGTAAAATACCCAACCAAAGCTTATTTTCGAAATTTCTCCTTAAATACACCATATATTAAATAATTAAAAATAGTTATTTAATAAAAATATTTTTCTTGATTATCATCGGTCTTCGTTCCTCGTTCGAGCGCGAAATGCAACTTAAAACCCTAGTGCATGAAACTTTTACTATAACCATGAAATAACACATATCCATGCCATACTCAAGCAATACAATGCATAAAAATCATTAATCACATATTTTAAACAAAACCCTAGATTGCATGCAGTCAGGTTGCGTAGTTCGAATTTTCTAGACCTCACACTCTTGATGTCAGCATGATGACAACCGGGTAGCTCCCATACTCTTGATGTTACGTACATGGATTAGCGGAGACTTGATGATGCGTTTCTAGCATGGGTGGAAATTGTTACCGTTGTTTATTCGATTGGTTTGGACTCTGTTTGAAATTCATTATTCCGTTGTTACCTTTCACGCTTTGCATTTCATTTTATTGGCAGCAATGACTCCTACCCGAGAATCTGTCCAGGAGGTTGCGCAGGGTTGGCACTCCTTCCAGGGGTTCACGGCTCGGTCTGTGGTTCAAGGGCTGGGCTACGGTGTTGTACTAGAGTCCTTGGAGGGTGTACAGGTGGTTGGTTTAGGGGCTTGGCTCGCTGGTAAGGGGTTGGGACGTAAATCGTAGAGTCCATGTATCATGAAACTCTCGGCCAGATTATGGGCAGTAGAGGGGGTCTTCGTTTTTGGCTTTAGGATGGATTTCTTGGTGGTATAAGGGTCCAGTAGGTTAATTTAGGATGTTGGTCAAGTTCTGGATCGACATGGTTTGGGGGTAACTCGTGAAAATCGAAAGTTGGCTCGGGGTCGAAGTTTAGGTGTCTATTAGGGTTTTTAAATTAAGAAAAATTTGAAAAACGGCTCACGGGGGTCGATTCGTGGTCCATAAGGGCTAAAATAATATAGAAAGACTAAATTTAGAATTTAAAAATTTTATATTAAAGTTTGGGATTTTTCGGGATTAAAGCACCATCAAAACAGTTAATTAAAGATAAATGAAAAATTCTAATATTTAAGCTAAATAAAATTATGGAAAAATTCTTGTAAGCTTAAATAATTATTTGGGACATGTTAGAGTCATGAAATCAAGGAAAAAAAAAGTCAAAATCGAAAAATGTCGAGTCCAGGGGTAAAACAGTCTTTTTACACCTAAAAATTAATAAACGTCATGGCAGTGCCCTAAATGCTAATTTTATCATATTATGATTATTTTTAAATGTTTATTAAATTTTCATGATTAAAATATGATTTTTAAATATCTAAGGGTTTTTATGATTTAAGGAAGACATTTAAAAGAAAAGTTGCATGCTTGGTTTCAAAACCAAAATTGTTATGTTATGCATGATTTTATAAAGTGATGTGAATGTAAAACATTGAAGGAAGTAAAGTAATTGTGACTAATTCGTTAATGATGAGGATATCGTGAGGGTGATGGTCTCAGTGGGAGTCCGACAATCGTGTTTCCATCATTGCGAATATGTGGTAACGGATTTGTGGTAACGGTAAAAATAGGAATATCGTGAGGGGAAAAGGCCCCAGAGGGAGCCCATTTATGGGAAAAGAGCCCAGAGAGAACTCCGACGATCGTATTTCTATTCGAAAAATGATAGGCCACGGCCCAGTTGACCGGTGCGAGTGTTGCTGGTGTCCCCCGCCGCTCAGTACTGTGGTTACATGTAGATGGATCCATCGACTCTTGAGGTTTATGTCATGATCAGAAAAGTCACAATTAACGATCTGAATTCAACAAAGGAAAAGGCAAAAGTAAGAGGAAAAGAAAAATGTTTATGATCATGTTAAAATGTTTTTATGTCATGATAAGGAGAAAATAAAGGAAAAAGATTAAGGGTTATTTATGCATGTCATGAAATGTTATTTTCACCTAAAAGTATTTTCACTGTTGCGTGCGATTTTATACGTATTATTTGTTATAAAGATTATAGTGTTTAGTCTTTAGACTCACTAGGTGTGAGGTTGAGGGAGGACTTGACGGATGATTGGACTGGATTGATGGCGCACACAACCCAAGGACCAGCGCTTCTATTTTCCGCATTTACGATTATGACTTATGAATTTTGGTAAAGATTTTAAGACTTTTTATTTATGTTTTTTGAGAGATTTTTGAGAGGTTTAGTATGGGCTATACTTTTCAAATTTATTGGTTCTTAGGTTTGGTAAAACATGAGACGATTTCATTTTATGACTATTTCACTTGATTTTTAAAATGCTAGTTGGGTGATGTTTTATTTTAAAGGGGAAAATATTTTTTCATGAGGGTTATGTATATGGCTGAAAATTGAGTGTTTAAAAAAAAATTTCTAGTACTTTTAAAACAATAAAAATGGTAGGAGGTTTCATTTGGTATCAGAGCAAAGGTCCTGTAAAGGGTTGTGCCACCATCAGCGCCGGGAAGATTAGTCGTCAAGCCTCAAAGTTGTAAGTTTTACATGCTTTATGTGATTCAGTATGATGCTACCTGCATAGCGTTATGAATATTATGTTTATGATACATGTTTATTAGCTTTTTGAGTAGTTATGCTTTGCATGTTTAAATTGCTAAATGGGATAGGATATGTCGCATGATTAGAAAACTTAGATTTAAATGAATGTTGGTTACGTTAGAATTTGGAAAACATTCAGATATAATGCCTCCTAGACTTGCACCCGTTAATGAAAACCAAGCCGAGAATAGTATTAATCGTCGAGGGAATAGTAAAGAAAATGCACCACCACCCCCTCCTCCAGGGGATCCTGCAACTCGTGCATTAGAGGATATGGCTCGTCTCTTCGAGCAACAAATACAGCATCAGCAGTTACAACAGCATCAGTTACAGCTGCAGTTATAGCAGATGCAGCAGCAGCAGCTACAGCAGCCACCTTGGCCACAACAGGATATTTATGAGCAGTTCCGGAGGCTAGGGCCGAAGGAATTTTTTGGCACCACCGATCCATTTGCTGCTGAGAGTTGGATCCGCTCACTCGAGGTACATTTTCGCTATCTGGACATGGGAGACGCCGACCGTGTGAGGTGTACTATTTATCTTTTTAGGGACGATGCTTCTTTATGGTGGGAAGGAGCCGAGCATGGTGTTGACCTTGCTACACTCACTTGGGCACAGTTCAAGACAAAATTCTATGAAAAATACTTTACTGCGGATGTCAGAGGCCGGATAAAGAGGGAATTTATGACTCTCCATCAGGGAGACATATCTGTTGCTGATTTTGTGAAGAAGTTTAATAGGGGTTGCCACTTTGTACCACTTATTGCTGGGGATGCGGAAGAAAATCTTAGACATTTCATGGACGGCCTACGACCTACTATCTGGGATAAAGTTATGATGATGCGTCCTGGGGATTATGCTATTGCAGTTGCCTATGCATATCAGGCTGAGCAGTCTTTGAAGGACATTGATTTTGAGATCCAGCGCAAGAGGCAGCACTATCAGAATAACAATCAGCCGAATAAGAAGCCATATATGGGTCCTCCTAGACCTCAAGGGCCTCAAAAGCCCCAAGGTCCAGTCAAGAAGCCAGCTCCACCAAAGCCACAAAATCCTGGAGCACCAAAGCCTGCAGAAAGGCAACCATGCAAGGAGTGCAACCGTCTACATCTTGGCAAATGCGAGTTGGGATCAATTAAATGTTTCTACTGCAAGGAGGCTGGTCACAAAGCTATTGATTGCCCAAAGAGGAAAGCAGCTACTACAGCACGAGCCTATGTTATGAATGCCGAGGAACCTGAGGAAGAGGCAGACACTACACTCATCATGGGTAACCTAGTCATTTAACATTTTTATATTGTTTATTATTGCATGAAATGTTAAATTGGTTATTAGAATTGATTTGGAATCAAGATTCAACCTAGTGAAAAATTAGGTTGCATGTCCTACTTAGTTGGATTTAAGTTATGATTTTAGAAACCATAGAAAATGATTTGAATTTTGTGCCTTATTTTATGTGAAGATTGTAATGCTTCCAAATAAAAATTTTAGGGCCAAAATTAAAGGAAATCATAATTAAGGGGTTTAGGAAGAAATTTCGAATTTTTGGAGGGGTTATCATGCAATTTCAAAATTTTAAGGGACCATAATACAATGTTTCGAAATATAAGGGACCTAAGTGCAAATTCTGAATTCTTAAGGATCAAAAGGCAATTCTCGAAACATAAAGGACTAAATCAGAATTTTCGCAATAATATAAGGACTTAATTGCAATAATTCAAAAATTTGGGGACAATAATGCAAATTTCAAAAATTTGGAGTACTGAAGTGCAATTTTTCCAATAAATGTTTAAGTTCAACGCAAAATCTTCTTATAACTTTGGGAATCAATGATAGTAAATCCTTAAGATTCAACGCGAAAAGATATAAAAGACAATTTTCATCGTAGGGAGGATCATCATTCTAGGTGTAGCTACCTATGCATTGCTAGATTCAGGAGCTACACACTCTTTCATATCTGAAACCTTCATAAAAAGATTGAAAATTACTCCTCAAGATATGGGTTTGGGTTTCAAAGTTACTATCCCTTCCGGCGATCAAATGCTCACATCCAAAATTGTCAAGAATCTGGAGCTTCGTTTATTCAGGGATGTAGTCCGAGCAGATCTTATTGTCCTTCCTATGCCCGAATTTGATATTATACTTGGGATGGATTGGTTATCAGCAAATGGAGCTTCGATTGATTTTCGTCAGCAATCAATATCTATTAGGCCACCTAGTGGTAAATCTTTCGTCTTCGAAGCGGCGAGAAACAAGCAAATGCCGCACATTATTTCCTGTCTATGTGCGAGGAAGCTTATTAAGCGTGGATGTCAAGCTTATCTAGCATGTGTCACGACTGCACATGAATCAATCAGTCAGAAGTTAGAAGATGTTGAAATAGTGAGAGATTTTCCTAGCGTCTTTCCCGAAGACGTTTCAGGCATTCTGCCCGACCGGGAAGTGGAATTTTCTATTGATCTAATGCCGGGAACGGTTCCTATATCAAAAGCACCTTATCGTCTAGCACCTGCCAAAATGAAAGAGTTGAAAGATCAAATTCAAGAATTGCTAGACAAGGGTTTCTTTCGCCCTAGTTACTGTCCATGGGACGCTCCGGTACTATTTGTGAAAAAGAAAGATGGTAGCATGCGTCTTTGCATTGATTATCGAGAGCTTAACAGGGTCACTATCAAAAATAAGTATCCACTGCCAAGAATTGAAGATTTGTTTGATCAGTTGCAAGGAGCATCGATATTTTCTAAGATTGATCTGCGATCTGGATACCATCAATTGAAAGTTAAAGAGTCTGATGTTCACAAGACAACATTTCGCACGAGATATGGGCACTATGAGTTTATGGTCATGCCATTCGGGTTGACCAATGCGCCAGCGATCTTCATGGATCTCTTGAATCGCGTATTTCAGCCGTATCTGGATCAGTTTATTATTGTCTTCATTGATGACATATTGATCTATTCCAAGAGCAGAGAGGAGCATAGCCGTCATTTGAGGACCGCACTGCAAGTACTGCAAGACAGAAAACTCTATGCAAAGTTCAGCAAGTGCGAGTTTTGGCTTGATAGAGTGGCATTCTTAGGCCACATCATTTCCAGTGGTGGAGTAGAAGTTGATCCAAGCAAAGTGGAAGCAGTGAAAGAGTGGCCAGTACCGAAAAGTGTCACCGAGATTCGCAGTTTTCTTGGGGCTAGCTGGATATTATCGCAGGTTTATACAAGGATTCTCATCTATAGAGGTACCTATAACCGCCTTGACAAAGAAAAATGCAAAATTTATTTGGGGACCCGAGTGTCAGGACAATTTTGAAAAGTTGAAGCAAGCCTTGATATCAGCACCTGTGTTATCTATGCCATCGGGGCAAGGGGAGTATGTTCTTTATACCGACGCTTCTAAACTTGGTTTGGGCGCAGTTCTGATGCAAAACGACCGAGTTATCGCTTATGCATCAAGACAGTTGAAAATTCATGAAAAGAACTACCCTACTCATGATCTTGAGCTTGCAGCAGTAGTCTTTGCACTAAAAATTTTGAGACACTACCTTTATGGGGAGAAGTGCAAGATATTCACTGATCATAAAAGTTTGAAATACTTCTTTACCCAAAAGTAGTTGAATATGAGACATCGCAGATGGCTTGAGTTAGTGAAGGACTATGATTGTGACATTAGCTGCCATCCGGGAAAAGCTAATGTAGTGGCTGAAGCGTTGAGCAGAAAGGCAGCAGTTATCACTCATTTATCACTCAAAAAACCGTTGCAGTCCGTGATACAGCGGTTTGAGCTCACAGTATATGCTAGGGGCGAGGCCCCAAATCTTGCCACACTATCAGTCCAGTCGACTTTGAGAAATAGAATTCGAGATGGACAGTCCACTGATGAGCAGTTGCAAAAGTGGAGAGCTAGAGATGAAGCCAAGGGCCGGAATTTATATTCAGTGGTGGATGGTTTAGTCCGTTATCGAGATCGCCTATGGGTTCCTAGTGACGATTCCTTGAGAGATATTATTATGAAGGAAGCCCATGACACACCTTACTCCATCCATCCGGGAAGTACGAAGATGCACAAAGATTTGCAGTTGTTATATTGGTGTCCAGGCATGAAGAGAGACATTCTGAGATTTATATCCTAGTGTTTGACTTGTCAGCAAGTCAAAGCAGAGCATCAAAGACCAGCGAGAAAGTTGAAGCCACTCCCTATTCCCGAGTGGAAATGAGAAAATATCACCATGGAATTTGTTGTGGGATTGCCAATGACTGTTAAGGGATTGAATGCCATTTGGGTGATAGTCGATCGTCTTACGAAATCAGCGCATTTTCTACCTATTAAGACGACATTCACCATAATTCAGTATACCGACTTGTATATTCGAGAGATAGTTCGGCTGCATGGGATTCCTGTATCCATCGTTTCTGACAGGGATCCGAGATTCACGTAATCTTTTAGGAATTGTCTGCATGCAGCGATGGGGACCAAGCTACTATTCAGTATAGCATTCCATCCTCAAACCGATGGTCAGTAAGAAAGAGTTATACAGATTTTGGAAGATCTACTGCGAGCTTACGTTATTGATTTCCAAGGCAGTTGAGAACCAAAGTTATTGGTCCTTTCGAGATTTTGGAGAGAATTGGGACACTAGCATATAGAGTGGCGTTGCCACCAGCGCTTTCAGGAGTTCACAATGTGTTCCATATTTCAATCCTGCGGAAGTACATGTCGAATCCATTACATGTGCTTAATTATGAACCACTCCAACCAACTCCAAACATGACCTATGAGGAAAGACCTGTCCAGATCTTAGCAAGGCAAGAAAGAAGATTGCAAAACAAAGTCATTCAAATGGTCAAGTTCAAGTGGCTGAATCACTCCGAAGAGGAAGCTACTTGGGAAATCGAGAGGGACTTGAAGAGTCGCTATCCTGATCTATTCGGTAAGTTCTAATTTCGAGGACGAAATTTTATTGAAGGGGGGGGGGGGGGGGGGGAGGAATTGTAAGGTCCAAAATTAAGACGACGTAATCCAACTGCATGCAAATCTAGGAAATAATGGAAATTGAGTAATTAACTGGTTTTAATTGCTATTTGATTATGCGACATACATGCTTACATGTTAAATATGATTTTATTATCATCATGCATAAAATTGCATTTTTAGGGATATTCAAGTTACGATCGAGGAACGGGGACCGAGGACTGAAAAACGTAAAATGTTTTTGTTAAATAATTATTTATTTAATTATTTAAAATATGGTTGATGCTTTTTAGTATTTTTTTTTAAAAATAAGAGGGTTTTGAGGTGATCTTATACGGTGACACGTAAATTTTAGCGGTGTTGGTTTTTCAACTAAAATACGAGCTTTTGGCAACCCGGCTAATAAATTCACACATTTAATTAAACAAAAACCTTGTTGATATTTTATTAAATACTAAGTAAAACTAATGAGCTTAATTTAAAGGCTTAATAGGACTAAAAGCCTTGAGGTTGATTAATTAATATTTAAAGTGGTAAATTTATCAAAACCCTACACTTTGCACCAAGGAAAAATAGGCCACTCACTTTCAAATTCTGAAAACTCTCCCCCACCCCTCTCCACAATACACACGACATCACATACATCAAATTTTGGAAGAAGAAGTTTCGGTTTTGCAAGGGTAGCTTCATAGCCATCGTCTCCTCGTCCCGTTCTTTGTCGTCAACGGATTTTCGTGCGTATATAACGCAAAGGCACGCCATACATCTCCTTTTCTCATCCATCATATCATATTATTGTTTTAATTAATGTACGCATGAAGAACAAGATTTATTTTTCAGAAATTTTCGGATTATTGCATGCACTCTTGAGGAAACATGATATTTGATGCAAATTCATAAAGTTTTTATGAAAAAGGGGGCTTCCATGAACTTAGGTTGGAACCAGTGATGTTTATACATGATATAGAGTCACACACACTCACCCTAAACACCACCAAAGTCGAAGAAAAAAAAAGGGGCACGCCAATAATAGAAACCGAAAGTTGCTGTCATGGGGTAAGGGGGAACGGGTTCCTTGTTGTGAAGGCTGGGGAGTCACGGCTTGGGGCCAGGGCTTGGTCAGGAGATGGTTCAGTCGTAGGGAGGGTCCTAGCTAGGCTAGGGCTCGACCTAAGGGGGCTTGGGAGGAGTCCTTGGCAGCAAGGACTCCCTCCCGAGAATTTGTCCAGGAGGTTGCGCAGGGTTGGCGCTGCTTCCAGGGGTTCACGGCTCAGTTTGTGGTTCAAGGGCTGGGCTAAGGTTTTGCACTAGAGTCCTAGGAGGGTGCACGGGTGGTTGGTTCAGGGGCTGGGCTCGCTAGTAAGGGGTTGGGACGTAAACCGTAGAGTCCATGTATCATGAAACTCTCGGCCAGATTATGGGCAGTAGAGGGGGTCTTTGTTTTTGGCTTTAGGATGGATTTCTTGGTGGTCGAAGGGTCCAGTAGGTTAATTTAGGATGTTGGTCAAGTTCTGGATCGACATGGTTTGGGGGTAACTCGTGAAAATCGAATGTTGGCTCGGGGTCGAAGTTTAGGTGTCAATTATGGTTTTTAAATAAAGAAAAATTGGAAAAACAGCTCACGGGGGTCGAGTCGTGGTCCATAAGGGCTAAAATAATATAAGAAGACTAAATTTAGAATTTAGGAATTTTGTATTAAAGTTTAGGATTTTTCGGGATTAAAACACCGTCAAAACAGTTAATTAAAGATAAATGAAAAATTCTAATATTTAAGCTAAATAAAATTATGGAAAAATTCATGTAAGCTTAAATAATTATTTGGGACATGTTAAAGTCATGAAATCAAGAAAAAAAAAGTCAAAATCGAAAAATGTCGTGTCCAGGGCCCAGTTGACCGGTGAGAGTGTTGCTGGTGTCCCCCGCCGCCCAGTACTGTAGTTACATGTAGATGGATCCATCGACTCTTGAGGTTTATGTCATGATCAGGAAAGTCACAATTAACGATCTGAATTCAAAAAAGGAAAAGGAAAGAAGAAAAGGAAAATGAAAAAGAAAATGTTTATGATCATGTTAAAAATTTTTTATGTCATGATAAGGAGAAAATAAAGGAAAAAGATTAAGGGTTTTTTATGCATGTCCTGAAATGTTATTTTCACCTAAAAGTTTTTTCACTGTATGCGATTTTATACGTATTATTTGTTATAAAAATTATGGTGTGTTGAGTCTTTAGACTCACTAGGTAAGATGGATGCAGGTGAGGTTGAGGGAGGACTTGACGGATGATTGGACTGGACTGATGGCGCACACAACCCGAGGACCAGCGCTTCTATTTTCCACATTTACGATTATGACTTATGAATTATGTTAAAGATTTTAAGACTATTTATTTATGCTTTTTGAGAGATTTTTGAGAGGTTTAGTATGGACTATACTTTTCAAATTTATTGCTTCTTCGGTTGGTAAAACATGCGACGATTTCATTTTATGAATATTTCACTTGATTTTTAAAATGCTAGTTGTATGATATTTTATTTTAAAGAGTAAAATATTTTATAAAAAATATTTTCATGAGAGTTACGTATATGGCCGAAAATGGAGTGTTTAAAAAAAAAATTTCTTGTACATTTAAAGCAATAAAAAGGGCAGGACGTTTCAATAAAACAGACCAATGATGCACAGTTGACAGAGATGAGAACCAGAGCAGAAGAGAGAAGTAATTCAGAGCTTGGGATGAATAAAGATGGTTTGATGACATTCAGAGGCCGTATATGCATTCCTACTGGTGATGATATTCGGCGAGTCGTCTTGACAGAGGCACATACCATGCCATACTCGATACATTAAGGTAATACCAAGATGTATCAGGATCTTTGAAAACAATATTGGTGGCCAGGTATGAAGAAGGATATTGCCATGTTTATTTCTCAATGTCTAACTTGTCAGCAGGTGAAAATCGAACACCAGAAACCTGCTGGGACATTGCAGTCATTGCCGATTCCTCAATGGAAATGGGAGCACATTACAATGGACTTGGTGATTGGTCTTCCCAGAACGCAGAAAGGCTATAACTCTATTTGGGTTATCGTTGATCGGTTGACCAAGTCAGCGCATTTTCTCCCAGTCAAGACAACGTATTCCATGAACCAGTATGCCGAAGAGTACATAGCAGAGATTGTCAAACTTCATGGTGTTCATGTGTCGATCGTGTCTGATCGTGACCCTAGATTTACTTCAGAGTTTTGGAAGAGTTTATACAGAGCCTTGGGTACACGGTTAGCATTCAGTACAGCATATCATCCCCAGAGCGGCGGTCAATCGGAGAGACTTATACAGATTTTGGAGGATATGCTCAGAGCTTGTACTCTTGACTATCCTGGTAGCTGGGATTCCAAATTGCCTCTTGTTGAGTTCACGTACAATAACAGCTACCAGGCGACGATTGGCATGGCACCGTATGAGGCACTTTATGGCAGAAAATGTAGATCCCTCTTATATTGGGACGAGATTGGTGAGAGAAAGATGTTGGGTCCAGAGTTGGTCCAACAGACAGCTGATGTTGTTGCTGTTATTCAAGAAAGGATGAAGACAACACAGTCAAGACAGAAGAGTTATGCTGATGTAAGACGGAGGCCGTTGCAGTTTGAGGTTGGCGATCACGTGTTCTTGAAGATTACACCTCTTAAAGGTGTGATGCGGTTTGGCAAAAGGGAAAGTTGAGTCCAAGATTCATTGGCCCATTTGAGATCTTGGACAGAGTCGGTGATCGAGCTTACAGGTTAGCCCTATCGCCAGATCTTGATAGAGTTCATAAGGTTTTTCATGTCTCCATGCTCAGGAAGTATATTGCGAATCCTTCCCATGTTCTTCGTCACGAGCCATTGGATTTGACGCCGAATTTAACGTACCAAGATATTCCAGTCCAGATTCTGGATCACAAAGTTAAAGTATTGAGAAACAAATAGATCATCATTGTTAAAGTCCTTTGGAGGAATCAATAGATTGAAGAAGCCACGTAGGAACCAGAAGATGAGATGAGAGAAAAGTATCCGGAGTTATTTTCGCAATGACGTCAATTTCGGGGACGAAATTTCTTTAAGGAGGGGAGATTGTAATATCCAAGCTTGGTGAACGGTACGGTTTAAGATTTCATATGTTTATGGACTACTTGGTCAAGTTTAACTATAGTTTTGATGTTAAGAATTTTGATTTATGAGTTATAGTATTGTTGATTATAGATGATGTGTAGTTATATTGTAGCGACGTTACGATTAAATTCATGATAATTTTTATGTTGAGCCGATTGGTATGAGGCTAATCGAAGTGGTTAGATAAGACATAGAGGTGCATCTTTCATGTTGAGAGTGTTGCCAAAATATGAGGAGAAGCGACGTCACGATTCGATTCTATTAGCAAAGTATATTGTTGGCTTCAGAGGACACTGCACCCGCGCCAGAAAAGCTACCGCACCCGCGGTGATTGGACAGTATGGCTATCTCACCTGCGGTAGAGAACTCAGCGCACCCGCGGTCGTTTCTTTCGGATTTTTGGATGTGGTTCAGCCTACGTAGCGCACCCGCGGTGCAAGGACTATCGCACCTGCGGTGCATGAACAGTGTAGTCGTGTTTTGAAGTTTTAAGTGATTAAATGCAAGTGTTTGCTCATATTTCCCTCATTTTTCTCCATTCTTCTCGGTTCTTCAGTTCAAGGGGGAGCTAGGGTTCTCATTTCTTTCTTTTGTTCCTTTGATTCAAGCTTCTAGTTGGGTTATTGAAGTGAGAGCAAGATCATTTTGGATTTTAGGAGCTAAGGTAATCTTGTGGTTTTAGTTATTTTTGGATTGTGGCGTTGGGAAATTATGGAATTTATGATTGTGTTGGTTTTATGGGTTTTATGGTATGGTTATTTGATTATTAAGTTGTTGATGCTTCAATACATGGTTTATTGTTGTAGGATTTATACCAAGAGATTAGAATCAAGCTTTCCATTTGTAGCAAGTGGAATTCATCTCTTGTGCTCACATGAAGTATATGTATTGTATTTCAATGGTTTTAACATGCTAATCCCTTCCACTTGATTCATGTTATGTATGAATACACTTTGTTGTATATTAGAGGCTTTTATATGTCTCAATTATATAAAAGGGAATGCAAATGAAAAGAGTATTCAAAGTGCTTGTTTTAATGTCCAAGAGGGAGTTCAAATGATTTATTAGATTGATAAATAGATAGTCAGATATTGCATTCAATTAGTTGATCAATGACTAAGGCTTATATCCCAACAGAGTAATCGATTTAAAATCGATGGGATATAGGTACAGAGACAGAGATACTATTTAGATATCAATCAACCGGAGAAAAGAGAAATACCATCGTTATGGTCATGTTATACTATGTTATTCATGTTTTAAGAGTTAGATGATATTTAATGATTTCAAAGTCATGTTTTACAGAGAATGATATTTGTAGATTGTTATGTAAGAGTTCCACTTGCTGAGTTTTATACTCATTCTAGTTATTTCATGTGATGCAGATAAGAGTGACGAGCCGGAACTTTGATTGGAGCCGAGGTCATATGCACAAAAGGATGGAAGGAAGAAAGATATTTTGTTAGCATTTTGACATGATCAAAAATGATATTTTGTATTTTGATACAACATTTTATTGATCATGTATATACTTTTGATTGTATATATATTGAAAATATATTTATTTCAAGAAAATTTTAAATCCTTCTTTCCTTTAAGTAAATTTTAAAATTTCGCTATTATTTTATGAAATCACTCAAGGGCGTTACAAGCTCCCTCCCACCATAAGGATGCGTTACAAGCTCCCTCCGCCACAAAAAGATCAATGGTACCCCTGAACTTCTTTGGGTTGAGCCATCTGAACTTCTCGTAAATTTATGTCTGAAGCCTGCTGCGCCTGCTCCATAAGCCTAGCAATACCCTCAAGTACACGGGCAGCTGCGTCCCCTGGCGGCGGCGGTGGTGGTGGAGGTGGGCCTTTGCCGCATCCTGAAGTATCATCCTAACGATCTGTACTGGGGGCGCGTCTGGGAGGCATGATATCTAAATACACTCCAAATTCTAAACGTAACTCATCATGCAATTTAATCTAGCTTTCAAAACATTTTAATCCTTAAACCATGAAAGCAGCTAAACATGTACTGTAAATCTCTATAGAGAACGAATCATGCAAACATGTAGGTGATAGCATTAAAACATTTAAAACACGTAAACTTACAGACTTGAGGCTTGAAGGCTGAGCTGTAGAAGCTGGCACTGGCACAACCCTATACAGGACACTTGCTCTGATACCAACTGAAACATCTACTAAACGTCTACTAAATAATTTTTTTATCACATAATCGAAACTTAATTTAAATGCATGCATGCAATACTGCAGAAAATTCAAAATTTTAAATTAATAGTAATCAACTAACATGTAAAAATACTGCAGTTAAAATAATGAGAAAACGTCAACCCGAAGCTTACGTTTAAAACATAAAACATATATGAAACATGAAACTCCTGATAACCATCAGAAATAAAAGTACGTAAATATCCAAAATCACATATCTCAAAACATGATGTGCGGAAAAATACAGTCCTCGGGTTCGTGTGCGCACATCCAACTCTGCCTACTCAGTCTTCGGCACCTCCAATCTCCTAATAAACATAATAACCTGCATCATTCACACCTAGTGAGTCTAAAGACTCAACACACCTGTAACATAATAGCAAATACATATACATAGCAGGTAATAGTGAAAAGTACTGTAATAAAGTTACGTTTCAAGATCTTATAAAACCGTAGGCATAATCGTGACCTGTCAAAGCATAAACATTAATATAACATATCTCAACATATCAACATATACGTGTTCGTTTTTCTTAATTTGAATTTTGTTGATTAGCTGTAATTTTCGTATCATCGTATTAGGCGATGGATCCATCTACGTGTAACCGAGGTACCCGGCGGCGGGGACATCAGCGACAGTATTATCCATCCAATGAGCCTTGGCCTTACATATCATCGTATTGACGTTTTCGTATTAGTCACAACCAACTCCATTCCTTCAAAAACATGTCATCGTATTCGTCACTTATAAAATCATGCATTAACGTAAATTTTGCTTAAAATCAATCATGCAATGTAAAAAGTCATATTGGTGATAACAAAAAAACATTTAAAACATGTCAAATCGTGTTTAGTACGCTGCCAAGGCTACTAACTCGACCCGAAGGTGACCACGCTTAAGTCATAATTCAATGATTCCCAATCAAGCCTCATACGATCCAATCTAATCCTCAGTAAACCTGGTCATAACAACGTATCAACATCCTAATGAGACAATAGCGCTAAAAACAAAAGCCCCTCAAACAGACTAGCGCCTGACATTGTGGTGCTGCGGCGCTTGGTTAGCGCATAGGCGCCCGGCATCAGCGCTACGGCACTACATGTTCTAGCTCAAGCAGCGCCAAAAGGGCAGTGCCACGGCGCTAACCCTGCGACAGAAAAACGTCCAAACCCATCAAAGCTAATTAAACCGCTCAAAAACGTTGATAACTTCGCGTAGGACGAGCACCGGAGAAAATGGGGAAGACTTCTCTTGAAAACCTTGAGGAAAAACAATATGGCTGCTAAATCTTTTTGAATGGGAGGCTGCTGAAAGGGGAGGGGCGGCCGAGTGCTTTGAGGGTAGGGTTAGGTTAAGGGGTGTTTAGGTTAAATAATGATACACTAATGGGCCACACATAATTATTAAAGGGGTTTTAAAAAAACGTTTTTGGCCCATTATGCAATAAAATAAACCCGACAAGCCCAATAACACTCTCGAAAAATATTTAATTTTTGTACAATTTTGAAAATATTGACCGAATCCTCAAAAAAGTCTTTCGAATCGATAAAATTTACGTACCGGTTTAAAATACGGCCCGTCGAGTAAAATACCTAACAAAAGCCCATTTTTGAAATTTCCCCTTAAATACACCATATATTAAATAATTAAAAATAATTATTTAATAAAAATATTTTTCGTGATTATCATCGGTCTCCGTTCCTCGTTCGAGCGCGAAATGCAACTTAAAACCCTAATGCATGAAGCTTTTAATATAACCATGAAATAACACCTATCCATGCCATACTCAAGAAATACAATGCATAAAAATTAGTAATCACATATTTTAAACAAAACCCTAGAATGCATGCAGTCGGGTTACGTTGTTCGAATTTCCTAGACCTTACACTCTTGATGTCATCATGATGACAACCGAGTAGCTCCCATACTCTTGATGTTGCGTGCATGGACTAGCGGCGATTTGATGATGAGTTCCTATCATGGGTGAAAATTGTTACCGTTGTTTATTCGATTCGTTTGGACTCTGTTTGACATACATTATTTGTAATGCCCGAGATTTATTTTGCGATTAATCTGTGATTATTGATTTTGAGTTGATATGATTATGAAGGACCCCTCCGAGACTTGATTTGAGGTAGCGTGTAAGGACCGTGTATCGTATTATCGTAAATCTTATATTGATTATCGATAATTAATGAAATTGTCATGTGATTATGTATTTGATGTATATCGTGACAATGAAATTGAGAAAATGAATATTGAATATAAATTGACGTTGTAAGAGCTCGAGTGGAGAAGCCGGACGCCAATATCATACAAAAAATTAATATTTGTACAGAACGTGTGGCGCCCGGGCGGTAGAAAATGACCTCCCGAGCGCCAGGGTATATGACAATGTATGTTCGGGCAGAACCTGTCGCGCCCGAGCGGTAATGTTTGACGGTCCGAGCGCGGTACAAGTGAAACTCGGGGGCAGAACCTCTCGCGCTTGGGCGCGAGAATTCTACTGCCCGAGCGCCGAAGCGGTGGGGATAAGAATCCCTTCTTTCTTTCTTTTCCTTCGTCAGTTCATTTCAGCAACTTCGAGGGAAAGTTAGAGAATTTGATTTCTTTCGTCCGAATCGACTTCGAAACGCTGTCTAAACGTGAAACAAATTATAGATACGGAATCTTCGGGTCGAGGGCTTCTGACTGAGGTAAATTTCTTCTAGTTTCAGCAGCTCTAAATATCAAAGTGCTGGAATAGCATGTATTTGAAGTTGAAATTCCTATATGTAGTAGAATAACCGACGAGAAACTCATATTCGAAGTCGAAATTGAATTATGTTATGATTTTGATTTGATATGAATTTTTTGAAGTTTCAAATGATATTTGAAACTCATATTAATGATTTTTGATTATGTTATTGATTGGAATGAGTATGTTATTGATGTAGATAAAGTATTATACCGATATCTTCATGCTACATCAACTGGAAACGAAGAATTGAGGTATGTTGCGATCGGGTAACATACGACAGGTATCTGTGTTATATGATATATGTTGGATTGGTTTGATTGATTGGAATGAGAATATATGTCTATATGCCTTATTTGTTGAGTTTATGTGGCATACATGAAATTGTTATTTGAATATCGATGTATAAAATAAATGTTTTGTTCACATACATCGTTTGATGCATATACATCGATACATGACATGCACGTTGAGCTATGATCCTTGGATACCCTGATATGATTTGATTGGATTCTAGGGTTTGTGAACACAATGCTATGTTTGGTATTACATGACCCTTAAAACATAGACATTTGTGGCCCCAACGATTGATTTGAGATTTGTGATTAGATGGCGATTCGTCGACGCTATCATACGAGTATCCATTATTGAGGCCGGTGTGCCAGCTCGTACATTGATTTGATAGCGATTCGTTTGATTCTGACATGTGCTCAGTGGATGGGCATTTGACCTGATACCTCCACGACATACATGCATTGCATATCATATATCATTGTTTAGATACTTGTGGTATATATGATGGTTATTCCATATGGAGTTTTTCTCACCCCCAAGGGGGGCTGTTGTTGTTTTTGTGTGTGTACAATGACAGGTACTCAAGGTTATCAGGAGGACGGAGAGGGTACTTTTGGAGGGAGTCACAGTTTGAGTTGAGGTTTATATTTTGTTCCCAGTATATATGTATATGTATCTATATACCGGGGCATGTCCCGAGGATATGAGTTGTTTGTCTGTGATTGGTTTTGATTACGTGTGGGCATGTTTATGATATGAGATTAAATACTATTTTTAGTATTTAAATTATAGAAGAAATATTTTGGGCTCATTGTAAAGAAATTTTAAACTCGTTTTCCGCTATAATTAGTTAACCCTAATCAAAGTGCATTGTAATAACGATTAGGAGCTAAGGGCCCCACATACCGTGTGATACCGCATGTGCGAGGGCAGAACACCTCGCGCATATGCGCGACACAATGCGCGCATATGCGCGAGATGGGCAGAGGACCTCGCGCATATGCACGAATTGAGTGCGCGCATATGCGCGAGCGTGTGCAAGAAAATATGCCAAGTCCAGAGAACCTCGTGCATATGCGCGGCGATGGTGCACGCATATGCGCGAGCTGCCGAAAAAATGGGGGCTGAGACCAGTAGGTCTCGCGCATATGCGCCGAGGAGGGTCGCGCATATGCGCGAGACGTGATGCCACTTGGCCTGGACATGCAATATATAAAATAGAAGCCTCATTCTCCAGACAGCAACGAAGGGAAGAAAGAAACGAAGAAACAAGGGCCAACTTCAAGTTCTTGAGATAGAATTCTGAATTACGCAAAATCCGCCAATTCGATTTTGAATCCGACTTCAGTACTATGTTCCTATCGACAAAGACTTCAACTGAATGTAAGTTTCGTTATATTTTGATATGATTTGAAAATATGATATTGAAGGAATCGGATATGATTCATATACGGTGTTCTTGACATAGTAGACATCGTATAATTGAAATCGGATCGAAGAACAAATACCGTATGAAATTGTTATGATTTTTCAGAGTTGATTTGATTGAGATTATACAGATTTGATATCAGATTATGTTTTTCGATCAGTTATGAGTTGAGATTGATATCTGTTGATATTTGTATTGCTGGATATATTGAAATTGTGCAGTTATGCCGTTGAAACAGAATTAGATTGAGTTCTGATTATATCCAGTATTAATCTGAGTGGTATATTATATTATACTCCTCGATATTGTCCTTGCCAGATTGAGTATTGACAGGCTTCGAATTCGAGACTTCGACTCCGCCAGACCAAGAAAAGAAAGGTATAAATCAATGTTAACCGGGAGATCGACTCGAGTCAGATTGGACTTGAGTTTCACAAAAACTACATACTTTATTTCATTGCATTGATGTTTGCAAGTCATGAGATTAATATGCTTAGTCTATTGAGTTATAGCAAAGCGTGTATTGAGTCATGGGCGGAGATGCCTAGTCTTTGGCGGATATGCCAAGTCTTTGGCGGATATGCCAAGACACTGGATGTTTGGTTTATATCGATGTTGCGTAGGAGCAGATCGGCTTCTATTGCGGAGATTCGGTATATTGTGCCAATGCCCAGAAACCGGGATCCCTAGATTAGAAATGAGTCGAGTATGAGATGACGAGTCACTAGTTTGATTTAAAGTTTTATATCGATTCATTTGTTCAGATTATGATACATGTTATTGATATCTGTTTCATGCTTTTATATCAGTTTATATGATTGCATGTATACGTTGTTTGTAATGGGAATGTTATTCTCACCGGGGTTAACCGGCTGTTGTTGTGTTTGTATGTGTGCATGACAATAGGTGGGACAGGATCAGGGTCAAGAAGAGGATGAGAAATTACAGTTAGCGTGGAGATTCGGACCCAGAAGTAGAATAGGGTTCAGCACTTCATATATAGTAGTTGAACCCTAGTTTGATTGTAATGTAATGGTACAAGACTTGTACTTTTTATATTGATGTTTATATCAGATGGATTCCATTATGTTTCCGCACTTGTATTTAAAAAAAAAATTTAGACCCAAGTTTATTTAATTGATCCAATTTTCCCAAGAATGATTAATAAATGAATCAGCGTCTGGGTCCCACATTATTCCGTTGTTACCTTTCACACATTGCGTTTCATTTTATTGCATTTCCTCGTATTTTAATTGATTATTATGTGTGTAAGGCCCGA
Source organism: Primulina tabacum (assembly GCF_025594145.1). Taxonomy (NCBI): domain Eukaryota; kingdom Viridiplantae; phylum Streptophyta; class Magnoliopsida; order Lamiales; family Gesneriaceae; genus Primulina; species Primulina tabacum. The sequence continues at coordinate 10,636,182 of NC_134561.1, forward strand.
GATTTTATTACTGTAATCTGAGATTAATCTGAAATGATTTATTTATTAATTGAGATGATTATAGATGAAACGGATCAGACCGGGAGAGCCGAAAGAAGAGTTGACATGAGGTGCAAGACATGTATGGGCGCACATGCGCGACATGTATGGGTGCACATGCGTGAGGAAGATAGAACCATGCGCGCACATGCGCGCCTTGAATGCGCGCACATGCGCGGAACGTCCAGAGAGTTCGGCGCACATGCACGGCAGAAGGCGCGCATATGCGCGAGCCATGCGAGAAGCCAAGGGAGAATTCCAGAGAGTTCGGCGCATATGCGCGACGTAGATGGCGCACATGCGCGTGATGGGCAGAATGTTCGGCGCATATGCGCAGAAGTGATTGGCGCATATGCGCGAGAAGACGAAATGCTGGTCTGAACAACCGGCGCATATGCGCGACTTTGTGCGCGCATATGCACGCAACGTGCAGAACATGCACGATGCCACTTGCCTTGCTGCATGCCTGATATGTATATATATATATATATACAAGCATTCATCTGTAAAAAAATGAAAGAAATTGAGAGAAAAGAGTGAAGTTTTCTTCGACGTGAAAGATTTGTGATTTACGAGAAATCCGTCCGTCAGAATTTGAATCCGACTTCAGTACTGTGTTTCTATCAACGCAGGCTACAACTGGACGTAAGTTTTGTTACGTTTAGGTACGATTTGAAATTATGATGTTGTTAGAATTGAATAGGAATCATATATGGTGTTTTTGATACAGTGGACATCGTATAATCGAAGTCAGATTAAAGAACAGACTGGTTATGTAATTGTTATGATTTTTGGAATTGATTAATTGAGATTCGATATCAGATTTGTATTGTTATTGAAAGTATGAGTTGCACCAATATTGATTATGAGTTCTGGTATTATATCTGTGGTGTTGGAATTGACGGGGTTATCGAGACTGTATTGTTATGCCGTCGAAACATCACTTAATTGATATTGATTAGATTCGGTATAGGTTGAGATTGTATTGTGGTACCCTATGTCGATTGGCACTGATCAGATTATGTTTTGATTTGAGTATTAATCAGAACAGGTTTTGAACTGAGTTATATACTGATATTATATCTGTTCGATTGTCATTATCAGATTGGGTATGGACAGAGTTGACTTCAATACTTTGTCTTCGTCGGACAGAGAAGATAAAGGTATAAATTAATGTTGAGTTTGGATTGCACAACTCGAGTGAGGTTTGGCTCGAGTTTCCCTAAATCACATATTTTACCTTTTTGTATTGATTTGATTGATGTACTTGTTCTCTTGATTTATAGACAGCAGGTATTAAACGAATAATCTTGTGACAGAAGTGCCTGATAGTGGTGGGATCGCCACGGGCACATTGCACGATGTCACAAGATAGTGTATTGGCGATTGTGCCAAAGTCTGTCACCGGATGTTTGGCCATCGATGTGGATAGAAATGTGGCTTCTTCTATTACTGGTGATCGGTACCGTATCGATGTGGATAGAATCAGAGCTTCTTCTATTACTGGTGATCAATACCATATCGATGTGGATAGAATCGGTATTTCTTCTATTACTGGTGATCGATATGGAATGCTAACATCTGGAAACCGGGATCCCTAGACTAGGATTGAGTCTAGTCTTAAATGTGAAGTCATGAGTCTAATTGACAGTTTATATTGAGTTACGTTTGATTATGTTCCTGATGATGGTACATATTTAGAATAGGATTTATTCTTGATATGGATTTATATTCTGATCTGAATACATGTTAGAAATATCTTTTATATGCTTTTATATTGTTTTTATGATTGCATGTATACATAATTTATACTGAGAATGTAATTCTCACCGGAGTTATCCGACTGTTGTCTTGTTTGTATGTGTGCATGGCAACATGTGGGATAGGATCAGGGTCAAGATAAGAACGAGGTTGGACTAGATAGCGTGGAGATCCGGGCTCTGAGGCAACTTAGGATTCAGCACTGTCATATAGTTGAACCTAGTTGAATTCTTGTAGACAATACAAGATTTATATGTTTATGTTTAGTATATAATCTAAATTGAATTACATTACGTTTCCGCTTTGTATTTTAAAAAAAAAAATTTAGACCCTGTTTGTTATAATTGTTTGAATTATTCCTAAAGACGATTAAGGAATGAATTAGCGTCCGGGTCCCCACAATAGGTGGTATCAGAGCATTAGGTTCCAGAACAGTAGGTTCTAGAACTGTAGGTTCCTGAGATTGAGATAGAAGAGAGTGAGCGGGGTAGATTGAGTTTTCTTTCCTGCTTTTGATTGCTAGCATGTGACTTATTATAATGTTGACTTACATTGTGTATTGTAGCATGATATTATGTTTACTACTTTTAAATACATGTACCTGAATACCTGAGTTGATTTGGTAATATGTCTGATTTGAAAATAAATCAGAACCAATTCTCGATCAGAGATAAGCTGATCAAAAAGGGACTGAGATTGATTTATCTCATGTGATGGCTAACTCTTGTGGTAAGCAGATATACCTCCCTGAAGAATTCCTGAAAAGGGTAGTACTTCGATTGATCAGATGGATGAGACAGAAACTTTGATGGAAACACAGATGAAGAGGTTTCAATCGTTTCAACCGCCGATTCTGAAGGGTAATGAGACGCTAGTGGAGTGTGAGAATTGGTTAGATGATATAGATATACTCTTTGATTCACTTGATTATCCAAATGAACGGAGAGTTAAACTGGTGCCCAATCAGTTACACGAGGTCGCTAGGAGTTGGTGGATTACAACCAAAAGAGTATTAGAACAGCGGGGTACGGTGATTACGTGGGAAGTCTTTAAAGCTGAATTTTATCGAAGATTCTTCTCAGGATCGTACCGAGAGGACAAGAGAGCAGAGTTTGAGAATTTGAGAGAAGGCCAACTGAATATTGAAGAATAGGTTGCTAAATTCTCTACTCTACTGCGTTTTGTTCCTCAGATAGCTGGGAATGATGAAGCTGTAGCTGATCAGTTCATCAATGGATTAAATTCTGAGATAATTGCCTTGATAAAGGTAGAACGACCCCATCAGTTTGTTGATGCTTTGAATAAAGCAAAATGAGCTGAGGCGAGTCTGATTAGACAACAAGAAAGGTTGTGTGCAATGCAACCCCAGACACAACAATTCCCTCTCCGATCGGATAGTGGCAGTACGAGTGGGAAGCAAGATTTCCTGAAAGCTCGAAAGAAACAGTTCAAGAAGTTAGGGAGCGGTTCAACTAGCTCCAGCGGTTCTAACCCGAGTTACACCGGAGTTTATTGTAGAACCTGTGGAGGAAGGCATCCCACAGAGCAATGCCGAGGTGTACTTGGTAGTTGTCATGTTTGTCGACAACCAGGACACTTTGGTAAAGTCTGTCCACAGAAAGGTTCCCGTGATGATATAGTGGCAGGTAATAATCTTTTATGATTATGTTGCATATGTATTGATATATACTAATGCATTTCCTACGATTATCTTTGACTGAGTTGTATTGATATATGTTGTACCTGCTGGGTCTGTATTACTGTAGTATTGATCTTTGTACCATTTGGGGAGAGGAATTGATATCAGTGAATTCTTTGATATATTGTGTACTGCAGTAAAAAGAGAATGAGATTGAATTAGATTGTATTGTACTTGTGTTATCTGATTCTGACTATATTATTGATATTAAAATGCTAACAAGTACAGAACTGTTATAGATTCTTGCCAGGAGATGGTAAGATTCGTACCTGAAATTGCCGATGAACGAATGATATACGGTAAGGATTCTCGATTTTGAATTCCTTGATATCCGTATTATGTATGATTCGATAATTATCGAAAAGAATGGAGTAATTCCTTATGTATTCAGTTGATTACTGAAGTTGAGCCTATCTGGAAATGATTTGTCAGTAGCAGGAGAGTTGCTATAATCGTTCCAGATGAAATTCCAGGTTTGTCTTATATCAGGGAGAGCGACTTCAGCCTTAATTTGATATCAGGTATGAATTTCATTGTAGACTTCTGTACATAATGATATTGATTGAATTGAAAGAATTGAAATGTCAGTGAGAAGATTTATAGCCTGAGAGTTAGAGTTACATCTGATTATGTGTTTCTATGGGAAATACTTCAGTTCTGTGTATGGGTTGATAAATCCTGTGTTCCGAAGTGTTCTGATGACCTTATGCTCGTTTTATCTATGATATTTTGATATATTCGCAGCGTATGATTGATTGAATCGAACTGTTGAAATTTGTAGGGAATATTCTGGGAACTGAGATTGTTGTATACAGAATTGTTCGGCTATTAATCCAGATTGCAACAGATTGTATTCAGAGTCTGTGATATCTGAACATAGTATACTGATTGATTGTAGCACAGTTGAGATAGTGATCAGTGGCTGAAAACGACATTGATAATGGCAGAACTTCAGAACGTTCAAGCTGGCTCAGAGCTGATGTTGAAAAATTTCAGCAGTTCCGAAGTTTGATCAGATTGTTCAGAACTTGATTTCGATAATCAGAATAGTGTGTCAATCAGAATACCAGGTAGGTAATGCTTTATTTTATATAATTAGCTGATTTGTTTGTGCCAGATATTTCGAAATTGAAATGACAGGTAGTGTCAGATGCACACTGTAGTAGATTCAGTATTATTCTGGTAACAGGAAATGTGTTATAATTCGAACGGACAGTTTTGATGTAAATAAACGAAATCAGTTATGTAAGAATTTGTATTGAAATGTCTAAATCGCTGACAGATGAAGACAGGAAGATAGAAACCAGGAAATTGAATATACAGATTATCGATTTCTGAACAGAAATAGGAGTACAATTTTATGGATCTGGTAATACTTACCGAAATATTGCTAAGAATGTACCAGAATGTGGTTATGATTAAACGATTGTTCAAATCTATATATGTTATATTGTACAGAATGACGTGCAGATATGACTAGATGACTAAGAGGTATGTCAGAAAAGGGGTCAGATTATGTTGAATGCCAGAGTTAATTATATCATACCGTGATTTTAGTTGATTTTATACTGTTGGCAGAATGTATAGCATGATTTTTTTTATCTATGGTTTATAGATTGACGGATAGTCGGAGCGAACTATCTAGATACTGGAGGATATCCAGGAACTGTAGTGCTAGATTTTAGCACTAGTTACCTGATGTCTTGTCACTTTATGAATTATTGTACAATAATAGCTATTAGATGAATATCGAAATAGTTTTAGTCGAGGTATTGTACAGTGAGAACTGCGGATTTCCTTCGTATGGGGATGATACTGCGGTGATACCTGAGATTGGATTTGATGGGATCAGAGATATGAAAAAGAAAATGAAACTGATTTAGAAGCAAATGAAGATAAATCGGAGATTGATACGAAATATGCCAACGTCAGGTGATGACTGTTGGTATTTGAAGCCGAGATTGAGTTATTAAGAGCTATTGATTGATATATACGGATGTTGTATAGCCAGCATTCGCAATTGATTTTATCAGAATGATCTTAAGTAGTATGATGATATTATACTTCTTGAATTCTTCTTCAAATTGAAATCAGGGATGCGTGAAAGAATGAAAATTCAGAATGAAGACTATTCTGTTGTTGGAAATACGGTAAAGTTAGCAGGGCATTAAATGAGACAGAATCTGATATGAGATTGAGATTTCAGAATGATTTTATAGAATAAATTTTCAGAAATAACCTCTAGTATACATTTCTTCCTTATCTGAATTGATTGCCTGTGATTTCGAGGACGAAATCATATCTTAGAGGGGGAGAAATGTAAGGCCCGAGATTTTATTACAGTAATCTGAGATTAATCTGAAATGATTTATTTATTAATTGAGATGATTATAGACGAAACGGATCAGATCGGGAGAGCCGAAAGAAGATTTGACATGAGGTGCAAGAAGAGTCCCCGCGCACATGCGCGACATGTATGGGCGCACATGCGCGAGGAAGACAGAACCATGCGCGCACATGCGCGGCTTGAATGCGCGCACATGCGCGGAATGTCCAGAGAGTTTGGCGCACATGCGCGGCGGAAGGCGCGCATCTGCGCGAGCCATGCGAGAAGCCAAGGGAGAATTCCAAAGAGTTCGGCGCATATGCGCGACGTAGATGGCGCGCATGCGCGTGATGGGCAGAATGTTCGGCGCATATGCGCGGAAGTGATTGGCGCATATGTGCGAGAAGACGAAATGCTGGTCCGAACAACCGGCGCATATGCGCGACTTTGTGCGCGCATATGCGCGCAACGTGCAGAACATGCACGACGCCACTTGCCTTGCTGCATGCCTGATATGTATATATATATATATATATACAAGCATTCATCCGTAAAAAAATGAAAGAAATTGAGAGAAAAGAGTGAAGTTTTCTTTGACGTGAAAGATTTGTGATTTACGAGAAATCCGTCCGTCAGAATTTGAATCCGACTTCAGTACTGTGTTCCTATCAACGCAGGCTACAACTGGACGTAAGTTTTGTTACGTTTAGATATGATTTGAAATTATGATGTTGTTAGAATTGAATAGGAATCATATATGGTGTTTCTGATACAGTGGACATCGTTTAATCGAAGTCAGATTAAAGAACAGACTGGTTATGTAATTGTTATGATTTTTTGAATTGATTAATTGAGATTCGATATCAGATTTGTATTGTTATTGAAATTATGAGCTGTACCAATATTGATTATGAGTTCTGGTATTATATCTGTGGTGTTGGAATTGACGGGGTTATCGAGACTGTATTGTTATGCCGTCGAAACATAAGTTAATTGATATTGATCAGATTCGGTATTGGTTGAGATTGTATTGTGGTACCCTATGTCGATTGGCACTGATCAGATTATGTTTTGATTTGAGTATTAATCAGAACAGGTTTTGAACTGAGTTATATACTGATATTGTATCTATTCGATTGTCATTATCAGATTGGGTATGGATAGAGTTGACTTCAATACTTCGTCTTCGTCGAACGAGAAGATAAATGTATAAATTAATGTTGAGTTGGGATTGCACAACTCGAGTGAGGTTTGGCTCGAGTTTCCCTAAATCACATACTTTACCTTATTGTATTGATTTGATTGATGTACTTGTTCTCTTGATTTATAAACAGCAGGTATTAGACGAATAATCTTGTGACAGAAGTGCCTGATAGTGGTGGGATCGCCACGGGCACATTGCACGATGTCACAAGATAGTGTATTGGCGATTGTGCCAAAGTCTGTCACCGGATGTTTGGCTATCGATGTGGATAGAAATGTGGCTTCTTCTATTACTGGTGATCGGTACCGTATCGATGTGGATAGAATCAGAGCTTCTTCTATTACTGGTGATCGATAACATATCGATGTGGATAGAATCGGTATTTCTTCTATTACTGGTGATCGATATGGAATGCTAACATCTGCAAACCATGCCAAAAACATTTATTATACATGCTAGATCATATATTTCCTCATGCAAATGTATATACATCAGCATACATAACGTGAATGATGAGAAAAAGAATGATACAACGCGTACCTTTGCGTTAAACCGCTCGAAAACGTTGATAACTTCGCGTAGGACGAGCACCAGAGAGACGGGGGAAGACTTCTCTTGAAAACTTGAGGGAGAACGATATGGCTGCTGAATCTTTTTGAATGGGAGGCTGCTGAAAGGGGAGGGGCGGCCAAGTGCTTTGACGGTAAGGTTAGGGTTAGGTTAAGGGGTGTTTAGGTTAAATAATGATACACTAATGGGCCACAAATAATTATTAAAAGGGTTTTAAAAAAAATTATCCCATTATGCAATAAAATAAACCCGACAAGCCCAATAACACTCTCGAAAAATATTTTGTTTTGGTACGTTTTGAAAAATATTTACCGAACCCTAAAAAAGGTCTTCTGAATCGATAAAATTTGTGTACCGTTTTAAAATACGGTCCGACGAGTAAAATATCCAACCAAAGCCCATTTTCGAAATTCTATATTAAATACACGATATATTAAATAATTAAAAATAATTATTTATTAAAAATATTTTTCTTGATTATCCCTGATCTCCGTTCCTTGTTCGAGCGCGAAATGAAACTTAAAACCGTAATGCATGAAGCTTTTAATATAACCATGAAATAACACCTATCCATGCCATACTCATGCAATACAATGAATAAAAATCATTAATCACATATTTTTAACAAAACACTAGATTGCATACAGTCGGGTTACGTAGTTCGGATTTCCTAGACCTTACAAATTACCTCCCTTAAATTGAATTTCGTCCTCGAAATTAAAATGTTCCGAATAAATCCGGGTAGCGACTCCTCATCTCGACCTCAGTCTCCCAAGTATCCTCCTCTTCAGAATGATTCATTCACTTGACTTTGATCATTTGGATCTCCTTATTCCGAAGTCTTCTCTCCTGTCTGTCCAATATCTGAGTCTCTCGTCGAAAGACAGGTTCAGTGTCAGCTGAAGTGGCTCATAGTTCAGCACATGCGAAGGATTCGATATGTACTTCCACATCATAGAGACTTGGAACACATTATGAACTCCCACCAGATTTGGCGGTAATGCAACTCTATATACGAGCGTCACAAATCTCTCTAGGATCTCAAACAGTCCTACGAATCTAGGACTGAGTTTGCCCTTCTTTCAAAATTTCATCATACCCTTCATCGGTGCGACTTTCACAAAAACATGATCCCCTACTGCGAACTCAAGATCTCTGCGCCTTTGATCTGCCTTGCCCGAATTATGTATCTCAGTTTTGATTGCACTGTCATGTTAGAAATATTAGGAGCATCGCCCCTGGAGTAAACTACAAGCTCAAATATCTGAATCTCTGCTTGCAACGGTCTCTGTACCGACAATTGAGCGATCATTGCATTCTCCCTGCTCAGGGCATCTGCAACTACATTAGCCTTACCCGGATGGTAGCTAATGTCACAATCATAATCCTTCACTAGCTCCAGCCACCTCCGCTATCTCATGTTCAGCTCTTTCTCTGTCAAGAAGTACTTCAGGCTCTTGTGATCAGTGAAAATCCTGTACTTCTCCCCATATAGGTAATGCCTCCAAATCTTCAGGGCAAAAACCACTGCTGCTAGCTCGAGGCCATGAGTAGGATAATTCTTCTCATGGGCCGTCAGCTGTCTGTAGGCGTAGGCCATAACTCTGTCATGCTACATCAGAACCGTGCCCAAATCGAGCTTCGAAGCATCTGTATAAACCACACTCTCCTTTCCCTGATGGAATAGCTAGAACTGGTGATGTGATCAACGCTTGCTTCAGCATGTCAAAAACACTCCTGGCACTCTGATCCCCAGATGAATTTGGCATTCTTCTTCGTCAAGGCGGTCGTAGGCACTGCAATAGAAGAGAAGCCCTGAATGAAATTTCGATAATATCCAGCCAATCCCAATAAACTGCAGATCTCTGTCACGTTATTCGGTTCTGGACAATCTCGGAATGCCGCCACCTTACTAAGATCAACCTCCACTCCATATCGGGATACAATGTGGCCCAAAAATTCCACAATGTCTATCCAGAACTCGCACTTACTAAACTTGGCATACAGACGTCTGTCCTGTAAAGTCTGCATTACGGTCCTAAAATGTTGACTGTGCTCCTCTCTGCTCTTCGAAAAGATCAGGATGTCGTCTACGAAAACTATGACGAACTGATCCAAATACGGCTGAAACACGCGATTCATGCGATCCATGAAGATCGCTGACGCATTCGTCAAACCGAAGGTCATCACCATAAACTCATAGTGCACATAACGCGTGATGAATGCCGTCTTATGCACATCAGACTCTCTCATCTTAAACTGGTGATATCCTGATCGGAGATCTATCTTCAAGAATACCGATGCTCCCTAAATCTGATCAAATAGATCCTCGATCCTTGGTAGTGCATACATGTTCTTGATCGTGACTCTGTCCAACTCTCTGTAATCAATGCAGAGCCGCATGCTGCCATCTTTCTTCTTAACAAACAGTACAGGTGCGTCCCATGGAGAAAAGCTAGGGCGAATGAAACACTTATCTAGCACGTCCTGAATTTGATCCTTCAGTTCCTTCATCTCTGTATGTGCTAGACGATAGGGCTCCTTAGAAATAGGCACGGTACATGGCATAAGCTCGATAGAAAATTCCACCTCTCTGTCTAGTCGGATGCCTAAAACATCGTCAGGGAAAACACTGGAGAAGTCGCTGACTACTTCGACCTCCTCTAGCCTCTGACTAACTGGCTCAGTCACTGACACGATACTGGCCAAAAATGCCTGGCAGCCTCTCCTCATGAACTTCCTCGCACAGATGCAAGAAATGATGTGAGGCATCTGCTGATGTCTGACTTCCTCTAATAAAAACGTCTTACCACTGGGCGGTCGGACAGATACTGATCTCTGTCGAAAATCTATGACAGCTTCTTTTGAAGAAAGCCAGTCCATACCGAGAATAATATCGAACTCCGATAGCAGTAACACAATCAAGTCTGCTTGCACCACATTTTTCTATAACCGAAGCTCCAATCCCTTCACTATCTGTGAGGTATGCATCTGATATCCGGATGGAATCAAACTCTGAATCCCAAATCCATAGCCTCTTGTATGATTCCTAGTTGCTTGACAAAAGATTCGGATATAAACGAATGTGTAGCTCCAGAATATAGCAATTTGTACGTAGCTACACCTGAAATATATATCTTTCCTGCGACAAAACATACCATCAAATCTGATCGCGTTGTAACTTAAGAAATTTTCTACCAGTAATTATCCCAAAATCCTCGAAAAATTACTGATCTACTTCTAGTACCCAATCAAAAATCTCGAATTTTTACTTCAAACATTGTGGAAATTACAATTTTGCCCTTAAAATTTCGAATTCTTTATGATTTGGCCCTAAAATTTTCGAAAATTGCAAATTTGTCCCAAAATTTTTTGGATTTAGCCCAAATAATTCCTTAAAAATTTTGAAATTGATCCTCACAAATTTTAAAAATTCGCAAACAGTCCCTAAAATTTCGGTTTTTGCAATTATAGTCCTTATCACCCTTAATCAACTCAATTTGATCTTTAAGCCCAACTAATTAGAACATATAACCTAATTTATTCTAGGTTCTCAATCCAAAAATAATTCCCATAACCATCATATAACCCATGCAAATAAGGCGGTAAATTAAAATTCTTATACATAAAGGTTACAGATGATCACCGTAGAGTTTGGCTCCGCCTCTGCCTCTTTTGCATGCATCACATAGGCCCTGCCAATCATAGGGCCCTTGTTCCTGGGGCAATCAGCGGCCTTGTGGCTCTCCTCTTTGCATACAAAGCATCTGAAGGAGCCCCATATGCATTTGCCGTAGTTCAATCTGTTGCACTTCTTGAACAGCTATCCTTCCACTAGCTTGGGAGCCCTTGGTGCTTGTGGAGGCCACTGCTTTCCTGGCCTCATAAACTGTCCCCGGGGCTTCTTCTGTCCCATGCTTCCTTGAGGAAAAACGATATGGCTGCTGAATCTTTTTGAATGGGAGGCTGCTGAAAGAGGAGGGGCGACCGAGTGCTTTGAGGATAGGGTTAGTGTTAGGTTAAGGGGTGTTTAGGTTAAATAATGATACACTAATGGGCCACAAATAATTATTAAAAGGGTTTTCAAAAAACGTTTTTGGCCCATTATGCAATAAAGTAAACCCGACAAGCCCAATAACACTCTCGAAAAATATTTAGTTTTGGAACAATTTTGAAAATATTGACCGAATCCTCAAAAAAGTCTTCTGAATCGATAAAATTTGCGTACCTGTTTAAAATACGTCATGTCGAGTAAAATACCCAACCAAAGCTTATTTTCGAAATTTCTCCTTAAATACACCATATATTAAATAATTAAAAATAGTTATTTAATAAAAATATTTTTCTTGATTATCACCGGTCTTCGTTCCTCGTTCGAGCGCGAAATGCAACTTAAAACCCTAATACATGAAACTTTTAATATAACCATGAAATAACACATATCCATGCCATACTCAAGCAATACAATGCATAAAAATCATTAATCACATATTTTAAACAAAACCCTAGATTGCATGCAGTCAGGTTGCGTAGTTCGAATTTTCTAGACCTCACACTCTTGATGTCAGCATGATGACAACCGGGTAGCTCCCATACTCTTGATGTTACGTACATGGATTAGCGAAGACTTGATGATGCATTTCTAGCATGGGTGGAAATTGTTACCGTTGTTTATTCGATTCGTTTGGACTCTGTTTGATATACATTATTCCGTTGTTATCTTTCACGCATTGCATTTCACTTTATTGCATTTCCTCGTATTTTAATTTATAATTATGTGTCAGTTATATTTGCCGTAATTTTACTTGTCGTCTTGTTAGGGCTCGATTCATGTTTTATTTTTATATTGTTGTTGTATATATAGATCAAGATACATACATACATATATATATATATATATTATTCATTTTTAGATGAAAAAATGAATAATATATAAAGAAAAATGTATAGTAAATACGACATTTTTATTTATAAAATTTCATGAATATATTTTTATTCTAGATCGATATATTAATATTAGTAATAGGAATCGATCATCCAATTATCGGAATGGAGGGTTCAGATGCAACTTTGAGATTTTCATCAAGGAAGACATACACACGGTTGCAGCAAAAATCAGCCAACCATGCATATCCTTTCCTCACAAAATCCACATACACCAACGGGTTCTCTCTCTCGATTATGGCCTTTGCTTTCTGCCCATCCATCCCTACTAATTCAGGCCACATGTATTTGTGCCCTGTACGTACATAACAGTATTTTTCATTATATTCCAATAAAAATTGCCGATGGTATGTAGCTAGTATGACATAACTAATTAAGATCTCAAATTTAATTAAGACGGTTTGACGAAGAACGACTTTTAGTAAAAATTTCTCCAACTCAATATATCTATATATATAAAATGATAGTTTCTACATTTACTATCTTAACATATAAATATATATTTTTTAAAAAATATAAGAATGCATAAATGTTTCGATTAGTACCTCTGCCACAACATTTAGGAGTCTGGCAGCCAAGCCATAAACAAGATGTCTCCACATCCATTTTCTTTAGCCTTTGGTTGTTAGAATTAATATTAACATTTATTGGTTTACATAGACACACCCGCCCGTTATATATTTTATTACCGTAATTTTAGTCAATTTAAGATCTGTAATCATTGACCAATCTTATTATTTATTACATATATTATATTATATTATATTATGGAATATTGTTAACATTCCTTTGATTTCTTCAATTCTCTTATTGTTAGGAATTTGGCTTCAATTTTTGAAATATTTTTAACATTCCAATTGATTTAATGACATTCATAAAGAGTATGTTGACCCAAATTACCTAGATTTATTGTTATTTTAAAAAAGAAAAAACAATTTAAATGGATTCTTAGTCTCCTTCAACCTTATTGATGGATTACAGAAAACATAATTTTGGACTTTGAACTTAGAAAGAATCATTTACCACTCTAAAAAACAAACATAACAAAAAATAATAATAATAATAATAATAATAATAATTATCCCTGACATACAACAAACACTCAAAGATCAAAAGATTATATTTGATTTATGTAATATTTTCTAAATATTTAATTATAATAATAAGATAATTTTGTTTTTTGTCTAAAATTTATGATTTCATAAATATTTTTTTAATAAACGTCATAATGATATACTTATTGTCCAGATTGGACGTGTGTTTAGGATAAGATGATTTGACGCCTCACAAAATTAATATTTTCATATTACTAGTGCTATTTCGGGTGATTTGGCAACAAAAATCATAAATTTTAATATCCAGCAAGTTTATTCATATTTTTTTTTACCAAAAACTGTAAGTGGAATTTTTATTTTAAAAAAGAATATGAACGTTTAAAATCGATCGACCACGATATTTCTCATTCGAATCCTTATTATTTCCCTTCTATTCTTGATTCGATACATTATATGTTTCTTTACAAACATGTTCATAAATTTAATGGCATTGTTATGATTTAAATCATAAGTGGTAAGAAATTTTCGAAAATATGATAATATATGACACGGATACGGTGTTATAATAACCGTCCTATGACATCATTCAATAGTGTAATAATTAATAATTAGCGACTTATCAGTAAATGATTGAAAATAAGAAGAATTTCAATGCTATACATATATGTTTTTGTTCTATATCTGCCATAATTCAAGAATTTCAAACATTTTTCTTATGTTCTGTTGCAACGCATTCTGTGACACATTACTGTCAAACATTATATTTATCTATATTATGTTGTTTCTGTATTTGATCGGCCCCTCTTGCTGAGCATTTCAAAAAATACTCACATCTTACACCTTTTCCCCGAATAAGCATGTGGGGAAAATCGAAGAGGAGGAAGAGCAATTTTGGGGCTGTTGATGAAGCCATGTTCAAACAAGGCCATCTTTATTTTAAACATCTATTAATTAAAATGCTGCTAGAATATATATTTTTTTAAAGCTAAATCTCGAAAATGTATTTAAATGCATGCATACAATAACTGCAGTAAAACACACATTTTAAAATAAAAAGATTCTAATACTGTAGTTAAAAAATATGTCAAAAATCATGCGAACCAACATGTAAACTGAACAGTGCGCACTACTCAGTCTTCGGTGCCTCCAGTCTCCTCATCAATATGTTCACCTGCATCATTCACACCTAGTGAGTCTAAAGACTCAACAAACCAAAATAGTTATAACAAGTACATATACATACATGCAATAGTGAAAAGTACTGAACTTAAAATAGACTTCACGATCTTAAAATAGTGAACTTAAGCATATCATGTCAAAGCATGGGTGGAAATTGTTACCGTTGTTTATTCGATTCGTTTGGACTCTGTTTGGTATACATTATTCCGTTGTTATCTTTCACGCATTGCATTTCATTTTATTGCGTTTCCTCGTATTTTAATTGATTATTATGTGTCAGTTATATTTGCCGTAATTTTACTTGTTCGTCTTGTTAGGGCTCGATTCATGTTTTATTTTTATATTGTTGTTGTATATATAGATCAAGATATATATTATATATATATATATGTAAGGTCCAAAATTAAGACGACGTAATCCAACTGCATGCAAATCTAGGAAATAATGGAAAATGAGTAATTAACTGGTTTTAATTGCTATTTGATTATGCGACATACATGCTTACATGTTAAATATGATTTTATTATCATCATACATAAAATTGCATTTTTAGGGATATTCAAGTTACGATCGAGGAACGGGGACCGAAGACTAAAAACGTAAAATGTTTTTGTTAAATAATTATTTTTTTAATTATTTAAAATTTGGTTGATGCTTTTTAGTATTTTTTTTTAAAAATAAGGGGGTTTTGAGGTGATCTTATACGGTGAGACGTAAATTTTAGCGGTGTTGGTTTTTCAACTAAAATACGAGCTTTTGGCAACCCGGCTAATAAATTAACACATTTAATTAAACAAAAACCTTGTTGATATTTTATTAAATACTAATTAAAACTAATGGCTTAATTTAAAGGCTTAATAGGCCTAAAAGCCTTGAGGTTGATTAAATAATATTTAAAGTGGTAAATTTATCAAAACCCTACACTTTGCACCAAGGAAAAATCGGCCACTCACTTTCAATTCTGAAAACTCTCCCCCACCCCTCTCCACAATACACACGACAGCACACACATCAAATTTTGGAAGAAGAAGTTTCGGTTTTGCAAGGGTAGCTTCCTAGCCATCGTCTCCTCGTCCCGTTCTTTGTCGTCAACGGATTTTCGTGAGTATATAACGCAAAGGCACGCCATACATCTCCTTTTCTCATCCATCATATCATATTATTGTTTTAATTATTGTATGCATGAAGAACAAGATTAATTTTTCAGAAATTTTCGGATTATTGCATGCATTCTTGAGCAAACATGATATTTGATGCAAATTCATAAAGTTTTTATGAAAAAGGGGGCTGCCATGAACTTAGGTTGGAACCAGTGATGTTTATACATGATATAAAGTCACACACACTCACCCTAAACACCACCAAAGTCGAATAAAAAAAGGGGCAAGCCAATAACAGAAACCGAAATAAGGGCGAACGGGTTCCTTGTTGTGAAGGCTGGGGAGTCACGGCTTGGGGCCAGGGCTTGGTCAGGGGATGGTTCAGTCGTAGGGAGGGTCCTAGCCAGGCTAGGGCTCGACCTCAGGGGGCTTGGGAGGAGTCCTTGGCAGCAAGGACTCCCACCCGAGAATCTGTCCAGGAGGTTGCGCAGGGTTGGCGCTGCTTCCAGGGGTTAACGGTTCGATCTGTGGTTCAAGGGCTGGGCTAAGGTGTTGTACTAGAGTCCTAGGAGGGTGTGAGGGTGGTTGGTTCAGGGGCTTGGCTCGCTGGTAAGGGGTTGGGACGTAAATCGTAGAGTCCATGTATCATGAAACTCTCGGCCAGATTATGGGCAGTAGAGGGGGTCTTCGTTTTTGGCTTTAGGATGGATTTCTTGGTGGTATAAGGGTCCAATAGGTTAATTTAGGATGTTGGTCAAGTTCTGGATCGACATGGTTCGGGGGTAACTCGTGAAAATCGAAAGTTGGCTCGAGGTCGAAGTTTAGGTGTCAATTAGGGTTTTTAAATAAAGAAAAATTTGAAAAACGGCTCACGGGGGTCGAGTTGTGGTCCATAAGGGCTAAAATAATATAAAAAGACTAAATTTAGAATTTAAAAATTTTATATTAAAGTTTGGGATTTTTCGGGATTTAAGCACCATCAAAACAGTTAATTAAAGATAAATGAAAAAGTCTAATATTTAAGCTACATAAAATTATGGAAAAATTAATGTAAGCTTAAATAATTATTTGGGACATGTTAGAGTCATGAAATCAAGGGAAAAAAAAGTCAAAATCGAAAAATGTCGAGTCCAGGTGTCAAACGGTCTTTTTACACCTAAAAATTAATAAACGTCATGGCAGTGCCCTAAATGCTAATTTTATCATATTATGATTATTTTTAAATGTTTATGAAATTTTCATGATAAAAATATGATTTTTAAATATCTAAGGGATTTTTATGATTTAAGGAAGACATTTAAAAGACATGTTGCATGCTTGGTTTCAAAAACAAAATTGTTATGTTATGCATGATTTTATAAAGTGATGTGAATGTAAAACATTGAAGGAAGTAAAGTAATTGTGACTAATTCGTTAATGATGGGGATATCGTGAGGGTGATGGTCTCAGTGGGAGTCCGACAATCGTGTTTCCATCATTGCGAATATGTGGTAACGGTTATGTGTAACGGATTGTGGTAACGGTAAGAATGGACAATATCGTGAGGGGAAAAGGCCCTAGAGGGAGCCCATTTATGGGAAAAGAGCCCAGAGGAAACCCCGACGATCGTATTTCTATTCGAAAAATGATAGGCCACGACCTAGTTGACCGGTGAGAGTGTTGCTGGTGTCCCCCGCCGCTCAGTACTGTGGTTACATGTAGATGGATCCATCGACTCTTGAGGTTTATGTCATGATCAGAAAAGTCACAATTAACGATCTGAATTCAACAAAGGAAAAGGAAAAAGTAAGAGGAAAAGGAAAATGTTTATGATCATGTTAAAATGTTTTTATGTCATGATAAGGAGAAAATAAAGGAAAAAGATTAAGGGTTATTTATGCATGTCATGAAATGTTATTTTCACCTAAAAGTATTTTCACTGTTGCGTGCGATTTTATACGTATTATTTGTTATAAAGATTATGGTGTGTTGAGTCTTTAGACTCACTAGGTGTGAGGTTGAGGGAGGACTTGACGGATGATTGGACTGGATTGATGGCGCACACAACCCAAGGACCAGCGCTTCTATTTTCCGCATTTACGATTATGACTTATGAATTTTGTTAAAGATTTTAAGAATATTTATTTATGTTTTTTGAGAGATTTTTGAGAGGTTTAGTATGGGCTATACTTTTCAAATTTATTGGTTCTTAGATTTGGTAAAACATGCGACGATTTCATTTTATGACTATTTCACTTGATTTTTAAAATGCTAGTTGGGTGATGTTTTATTTTAAAGGGTAAAATATTTTATAAAAAATATTTTCATGAGGGTTATGTATATGGCTGAAAATTGAGTGTTTTAAAAATAAATTTCTAGTACTTTTAAAGCAATAAAAAGGGTAGGAGATTTCAGTTGGTATCAGAGCATAGGTCCTGTAAAGGGTTGTGCCACCATCAGCACCGGGAAGATCAGTCGTCAAGCCTCAAAGTTGTAAGTTTTACATGCTTTATGTGATTCAGTATGATGCTACCTGCATAGCGTTATGAATATTATGTTTATGATACATGTTTATTAGCTTTTTGAGTAGTTATTCTTTGCATGTTTAAATTGCTAAATGGGATAGAATATGTCGCATGATTAGAAAACTTAGATTTAAATGAATGTTGGTTACGTTAGAATTTGGAAAACATTCAGATATAATGCCTCCTAGACTTGCACCCGTTAATGAAAACCAAGCCGAGAATAGTATTAATCGTCGAGGGAATAGTAAAGAAAATGCACCACCACCCCCTCCTCCAGGGGATCCTGCTACTCGTGCATTAGAGGGTATGGCTCGTATCTTCGAGCAACAAATACAGCAGCAGCAGTTACAACAGCATCAGTTACAGCTGCAGTTATAGCAGATGCAGCAGCAGCAGCTACAGCAGCCACCTTGGCCACAGCAGGATATTTATGAGCAGTTCCGGAGGCTAGGGCCGAAGGAATTTTCTGGCACCACCGATCCATTTGCTGCTGAGAGTTGGATCCGCTCACTCGAGGTACATTTTTGCTATCTGGACATCGGAGACGCCGACCGTGTGAGGTGTACTATTTATCTGTTTAGGGACGATGATTCTTTATGGTGGGAAGGAGCCGATCATGGTGTTGACCTTGCTACACTCACTTGGGCACAGTTCAAGACAAAATTCTATGAAAAATACTTTACTGCGGATGTCAGAGGCCGGATAAAGAGGGAATTTATGACTCTCCATCAGGGAGACGTATCTGTTGCTGATTTTGTGAAGAAGTTTAATAGGGGTTGCCACTTTGTACCACTTATTGCTGGGGATGCAGAAGAAAATATTAGACATTTCATGGACGGCCTACGACCTACTATCTGGGATAAAGTTATGATGATGCGTCCTGGGGATTATGCTATCGCAGTTGCCTATGCATATCAGGCTGAGCAGTCTTTGAAGGACATTGATTTTGAGATCCAGCGCAAGAGACAGCGCTATCAGAATAACAATCAGCCGAATAAGAAGCCATATATGGGTCCTCCTAGACCTCAAGGGCCTCAAAAGCCCCAAGGTCCAGTCAAGAAGCCAGCTCCACCAAAGCCACAAAATCCTGGAGCACCAAAGCCTGCAGAAAGGCAACCATGCAAGGATTGCAACCGTCTACATCTTGGCAAATGCGAGTTGGGATTATTTAAATGTTTCTACTGCAAGGAGGCTGGTCACAAGGCTATTGATTGCCCAAAGAGGAAAGCAGCTACTACAGCACGAGCCTATGTTATGAATGCCGAGGAAGCTGAGGAAGAGGCAGACACTACACTCATCACGGGTAACCTAGTCATTTAACATTTTTATATTGTTTATTATTGCATGAAATGTTAAATTGGTTATTAGAATTGATTTGGAATCAAGATTCAACCTAGTGAAAAATTAGGTTGCATGTCCTACTTAATTGGATTTAAGTTATGAGTTTAGAAACCATAGAAAATGATTTGAATTTTGTGCCTTATTTTATGTGAAAAATGTAATGCTTCCAAATAAAAATTTTAGGGCCAAAATTAAAGGAAATCATAATTAAGGGGTTTAGGAAGAAATTTCGAATTTTTGGAGGGGTTATCATGCAATTTCAAAATTTTAAGGGACCATAATGCAATGTTTCGAAATATAAGGGACCTAAGTGCAAATTCTGAATTCTTAAGGATCAAAAGGCAATTCTCGAAACATAAATGACTAAATCAGAATTTTCGCAATAATATAAGGACTTAATTGCAATAATTCAAAATTTTGGGGACAATAATGCAAATTTCAAAAATTTGGAGTACTGAAGTGCAATTTTTCCAAGAAATGTTTATGTTCAACGCGAAATCTTCTTATAACTTTGGGAACCAATGATAGTAAATCCTTAAGATTCAACGCGAAAAGATATAAAAGACAATTTTCATCGCAGGGAGGATCATCATTCTAGGTGTAGCTACCTATGCATTGCTAGATTCAGGAGCTACACACTATTTCATATCTGAAACCTTCATAAAAAGATTGAAAATTACTCCTCAAGATATGGGTTTGGGTTTCAAAGTTACTATCCCTTCCGGCGATCAAATGCTCACATCCAAAATTGTCAAGAATCTGGAGCTTCGTTTATTCAGGGATGTAGTCCGAGCAGATCTTATTGTCCTTCCTATGCCCGAATTTGATATTATACTTGGGATGGATTGGTTATCAGCAAATGGAGCTTCGATTGATTTTCGTCAGCGATCAATATCTATTAGGCCACCTAGTGGTAAATCTTTCGTCTTCGAAGCGGCGAGAAACAAGCAAATGCCGCACATTATCTCCTGTCTATGTGCGAGGAAGCTTATTAAGCGTGGATGTCAAGCTTATCTAGCATGTGTCACTACTGCAAATGAATCTATCAGTCAGAAGTTAGAAGATGTTGAAATAGTGAAAGATTTTCCTAGCGTCTTTCCCGAAGACGTTTCAGGCATTCTGCCCGACCAGGAAGTGGAATTTTCTATTGATCTAATGCCGGGCACGGTTCCTATATCAAAAGCACCTTATCGTCTAGCACCTGCCAAAATGAAAGAGTTGAAAGATCAAATTCAAGAATTGCTAGACAAGGGTTTCTTTCGCCCTAGTTACTGTCCATGGGGCGCTCCGGTACTATTTGTGAAAAAGAAAGATGGTAGCATGCGTCTTTGCATTGATTATCGAGAGCTTAACAGGGTCACTGTCAAAAATAAGTATCCACTGCCAAGAATTGAAGATTTGTTTGATCAGTTGCAAGGAGCATCGATATTTTCTAAGATTGATCTGCGATCTGGATACCATCAATTGAAAGTTAAAGAGTCTGATGTTCACAAGACAACATTTCGCACGAGATATGGGCACTATGAGTTTATGGTCATGCCATTCGAGTTGACCAATGCGCGAGCGATCTTCATGGATCTCATGAATCGCGTATTTCAGCCGTATCTGGATTAGTTTATTATTGTCTTCATTGATGACATATTGATCTATTCCAAGAGCAGAGAGGAGCATAGCCGTCATTTGAGGACCGCACTGCAAGTACTGCAAGACAGAAAACTCTATGCAAAGTTCAGCAAGTGCGAGTTTTGGCTTGATAGAGTGGCATTCTTAGGCCACATCATTTCTAGTGGTGGAGTAGAAGTTGATCCAAGCAAAGTGGAAGTAGTGAAAGAGTGGCCAGTACCGAAAAGTGTCACCGAGATTCGCAGTTTCTTGGGGCTAGCTGGATATTATCGCAAGTTTATACAAGGATTCTCATCTATAGCGGTACCTATGACCGCCTTGACAAAGAAAAATGCAAAATTTATTTGGGGACCCGAGTGTCAGGACAGTTTTGACAAGTTGAAGCAAGCCTTGATATCAGCACCAGTGTTATCTATGCCATCGGGGCAAGGGGAGTATGTTCTTTATACCGACGCTTCTAAACTTGGTTTGGGCGCAGTTCTGATGCAAAACGACCGAGTTATCGCTTATGCATCAAGACAGTTGAAAATTCATGAAAAAAACTACCCTACTCATGATCTTGAGCTTGCAGCAGTAGTCTTTGCACTAAAAATTTGGAGACACTACCTTTATGGGGAGAAGTGCAAGATATTCACTGATCATAAAAGTTTGAAATACTTCTTTACCCAAAAGTAGTTGAATATGAGACATCGCAGATGGCTTGAGTTAGTGAAGGACTATGATTGTGACATTAGCTACCATCCGGGAAAAGCTAATGTAGTGGCTGAAGCGTTGAGCAGAAAGGCAGCAGTTATCACTCATTTATCACTCCAAAAACCGTTGCAGTCCGAGATACAGCGGTTTGAGCTCACAGTATATGCTAGGGGCAAGGCCCCAAATCTTGCCACACTATCAGTCCAGTCGACTTTGAGAGATAGAATTCGAGATGGACAGTCCACTGATGAGCAGTTGCAAAAGTGGAGAGCTAGAGATGAAGCCAAGGGCCGGAATTTATATTCAGTGGTGGATGGTTTAGTCCGTTATCGAGATCGCCTATGGGTTCCTAGTGACGATTCCTTGAGAGATATTATTATGAAGGAAGCCCATGACACACCTTACTCCATCCATCCGGGAAGTACGAAGATGTACAAAGATTTGCAGTTGTTATATTTGTGGCCAGGCATGAAGAGAGACATTCTGAGATTTATATCCGAGTGTTTGACTTGTCAGCAAGTCAAAGCAGAGCATCAAAGACCAGCGGGAAAGTTGAAGCCACTCCCTATTCCCGAGTGGAAATGAGAAAATATCATCATGGAATTTGTTGTGGGATTGCCAATGACTGTTAAGGGATTGAATGCCATTTGGGTGATAGTCGATCGTCTTACGAAATCAGCGCATTTTCTACCTATTAAGACGACATTCACCATAATTCAGTATACCGACTTGTATATTCGAGAGATAGTTCGGCTGCATGGGATTCCTGTATCCATCGTTTCTGACAGGGATCCGAGATTCACGTAATCTTTTTGGAAAAGTCTCCATGCAGCGATGGGGACCAAGCTACTATTCAGTATAGCATTCCATCCTCAAACCGATGGTCAGTAAGAAAGAGTTATACAGATTTTGGAAGAACTACTGCGAGCTTGCGTTATTGATTTCCAAGGCAGTTGAGAACCAAAGTTACCTCTAGTGGAGTTCACTTATAATAACAGTTTCCAATCATCAATCGGAATGGCTCCTTTTGAGTCACTTTATGGAAGGAAATGTAGATCTCCTATTCATTGGGACGACGTTGGGGAAATAGAGATATTGGTCAGGATGTGATTGAAGAGACTTCCGCGCTTGTAGTCAAAATTTGTGAGAGAATGAAGACTGCACAAAGCCGACAAAAGAGTTAAGCGGACAAAAGACGAAGGGACTTAGAGTTTGCAGTGGGCGACCATGTATTCGTAAAAATAGCACCCATGAAGGGTGTTATGCGCTTTGGCAAGAAGGGCAAGCTAAGTCCAAGATTTATTGGTCCTTTCGAGATTTTGGAGAGAATTGGGACACTAGCATATAGAGTGGCGTTGCCACCAGCGCTTTCAGGAGTTCACAATGTGTTCCATATTTCAATGCTGCGGAAGTACATGTCGAATCCGTTACATGTGCTTAATTATGAACCACTCCAACTAACTCCAAACATGACCTATGAGGAAAGACCTGTCCAGATCTTAGCAAGGCAAGAAAGAAGATTGCGAAACAAAGTCATTCAAATGGTCAAGGTCAAGTGGCTGAATCACTCCGAAGAGGAAGCTACTTGGGAAATCGAGAGGGACTTGAAGAGTCGCTATCCTGATCTATTCGGTAAGTTCTAATTTCGAGGACGAAATTTTATTTAAGGGGGGGGCAGGAATTGTAAGGTCCAAAATTAAGACGACGTAATCCAACTGCATGCAAATCTAGGAAATAATGGAAAATGAGTAATTAACTGGTTTTAATTGCTATTTGATTATGCGACATATATGCTTACATGTTAAATATGATTTTATTATCATCATGCATAAAATTGCAATTTTAGGGATATTCAAGTTACGATCGAGGAACGGGGACCGAGGACTGAAAAACGTAAAATGTTTTTGTTAAATAATTATTTTTTTAATTATTTAAAATATGGTTGATGCTTTTTAGTATTTTTTTTTTAAAAATAAGGGGGTTTTGAGGTGATCTTATACGGTGAGACGTAAATTTTAGCGGTGTTGGTTTTTCAACTAAAATACGAGCTTTTGGCAACCTGGCTAATAAATTCACACATTTAATTAAACAAAAACCTTGTTGATATTTTATTAAATACTAATTAAAACTAATGAGCTTAATTTAAAGGCTTAATAGGCCTAAAAGCCTTGAGGTTGATTAATTAATATTTAAAGTGGTAAATTTATCAAAACCCTACACTTTGCACCAAGGAAAAATCGGCCATTCACTTTCAAATTCTGAAAACTCTCCCCCACCCCTCTCCACAATACACACGACAGCACACACATCATATTTTGGAAGAAGAAGTTTCGGTTTTGCAAGGGAAGCTTCCTAGCCATCGTCTCCTCGTCCCGTTCTTTGTCGTCAACGGATTTTCGTGCGTATATAATGCAAAGGCACGCCATACATCTCCTTTTCTCATCCATCATATCATATTATTGTTTTAATTAATGTATGCATGAAGAACAAGATTTATTTTTCAGAAATTTTCGGATTATTGCATGCACTCTTGAGGAAACATGATATTTGATGCAAATTCATAAAGTTTTTATGAAAAAGGGGGCTGCCATGAACTTAGGTTGGAACCAGTGATGTTTATACATGATATAGAGTCACACACACTCACCCTAAACACCACCAAAGTCGAAGAAAAAAAAAGGGGCAAGCCAATAATAGAAACCGAAAGTTGCTGTAATGGGGTAAGGGGGAACGGGTTCCTTGTTGTGAAGGCTGGGGAGTCACGGCTTGGGGCCAGGGCTTGGTCAGGAGATGGTTCAGTCAAAGGGAGGGTCCTAGCTAGGCTAGGGCTCGACCTAAGGGGGCTTGGGAGGAGTCCTTGGCAGCAAGGACTCCCTCCCGAGAATTTGTCCAGGAGGTTGCGCAGGGTTGGCGCTGCTTCCTGGGGTTCACGGCTCAGTTTTTGGTTCAAGGGCTGGGCTAAGGTTTTGCACTAGAGTCCTAGGAGGGTGCACGGGTGGTTGGTTCAGGGGCTGGGCTCGCTAGTAAGGGGTTGGGACGTAAACCGTAGAATTCATGTATCATGAAACTCTCAGCCAGATTATGGGCAATAGAGGGGGTCTTCGTTTTTGGCTTTAGGATGGATTTCTTGGTGGTCTAAGGGTCCAGTAGGTTAATTTAGGATGTTGGTCAAGTTCAAGATCGACATAGTTTGGGGGTAACACGTGAAAATCGAATGTTGGCTCGGGGTCGAAGTTTAGGTGTCAATTAGGGTTTTTAAATAAAGAAAAATTGGAAAAACAGCTCACGGGGGTCGAGTCGTGGTCTATAAGGGCTAAAATAATATAAGAAGACTAAATTTACAATTTAGGAATTCTGTATTAAAGTTTAGGATTTTTCGGGATTAAAACACCGTCAAAACAGTTAATTAAAGATAAATGAAAAATTCTAATATTTAAGCTAAATAAAATTATGGAAAAATTCATGTAAGCTTAAATAATTAATTGGGACATGTTAAAGTCATGAAATCAAGAAAAAAAAAGTCAAAATCGAAAAATGTCGTGTCGAGGGGTTAAACGGTCTTTTTGCACCTAAAAATTAACAAACGTCATGGCAGTGCCCTAAATGCTATTTTTATGATATTATGATTATTTTTAAGTGTTTATGAAATTTTCATGATTAAAATATGATTTTTAAATGTCTAAGGGATTTTTATTATTTAAGAAAGACATTTAAAAGACATGTTGCATGCTTGGTTTCAAAAACAAAATTGTTATGTTATGCATGATTTTATAAAGTGATGTTTATGTAAAACGTTAAAGAAAGTGAAGTAATTGTGACTAATTCGTTAATGATGGGGATATCGTGAGAGTGATGGTCCCAGTGGGAGCCCGACGATCGTGTTTCCATCATTGCGAATATGTGGTAACGGATTTGTGGTAATGGTAAGAATGAGAATATCGTGAAGGGAAAAGGCCCCAGAGGGAGCCCGTTTATGGGAAAAGGCCCTAGAGGGAACCCCGACGATCGTATTTCTATTCGAAAAATGATAGGCCAGGGCCCAGTTGACCGGTGAGAGTGTTGCTGGTGTCCCCCGCCGCCCAGTACTATGGTTACATGTAGATGGATCCATCGACTCCTTTTTTCACTGTTGTATGCGATTTTATACGATTTTATGCATGTCCAGAAATGTTATTTTCACCTAAAATTTTTTTCACTGTTGTATGCGATTTTATAAGTATTATTTGTTATAAAAATTATGGTGTGTTGAATCTTTAGACTCACTAGGTGTGATGGATGCAGGTGAGGTTGAGGGAGGACTTGACGGATGATTGGACTGGACTGATGGCGCACACAACCCGAGGACCAGCGCTTCTATTTTCCACATTTACGATTATGACTTATGAATTATGTTAAAGATTTTAAGACTATTTATTTATGCTTTTTGAGAGATTTTTGAGAGGTTTAGTATGGACTATACTTTTCAAATTTATTGCTTCTTAGGTTGGTAAAACATGCGACGATTTCATTTTATAACTATTTCACTTGATTTTTAAAATGCTAGTTTGATGATGTTTTATTTTAAAGAGTAAAATATTTTATAAAAAATATTTTCATGAGAGTTACGTATATGGCCGAAAATTGAGTGTTTAAAAAAAAATTTTTCTTGTACTTTTAAAGCAATAAAAAGGGCAGGACGTTTCAATAAAGCAGACCAATGATGCACAGTTGACAGAGATGAGAACCAGAGCAGAAGAGAGAGGTAATTCAGAGCTTGGGATGAATAAAGTTGGTTTGATGACATTCAGAGGCCGTATATGCATTCCTACTTGTGATGATATTCGGCGAGTCGTCTTGACAGAGGCACATACCACGCCATACTCGATACATCAAGGTAATACCAAGATGTATCAGGATCTTTGAAGACTCTATTGGTGGCCAGGTATGAAGAAGGATATTGCCATGTTTATTTCTCAATGTCTAACTTGTCAGCAGGTGAAAATCGAACACCAGAAACCTGCTGGGACATTGCAGTCATTGCCGATTCCTCAATGGAAATGGGAGCACGTTACAATGGACTTGGTGATTGGTCTTCCCAGAACGCAGAAAGGCTATAACTCTATTTGGGTTATCGTTGATCGGTTGACCAAGTCAGCACATTTTCTTCCAGTCAAGACAACGTATTCCATGAACCAGTATGCCGAAGAGTACATTGCAGAGATTGTCAAACTTCATGGTGTTCATGTGTCGATCGTGTCTGATCGTGACCCTAGATTCACTTCAGAGTTTTGGAAGAGTTTATACAGAGCCTTGGGTACACGGTTAGCATTCAATACAGCATTTCATCCCCAGAGCGGTGGTCAATCGGAGAGAGTTATTCAGATTTTGGAGGATATGCTCAGAGCTTGTACTCTTGACTATCCTAGTAGCTGGGATTCCAAATTGCCTCTTGTTGAGTTCACGTACAATAACAGCTACCAGGCGACGATTGGCATGGCACCGTATGAGGCACTTTATGGCAGAAAATGTAGATCCCCCTTATATTGGGACGAGATTGGTGAGAGAAAGATGTTGGGTCTAGAGTTGGTCCAACATACAGCTGATGTTGTTGTTGTTATTCAAGAAAGGATGAAGACAACACAGTCAAGACAGAAGAGTTATGCTGATGTAAGACGGAGGCCGTTGCAGTTTGAGGTTGGCGATCACGTGTTCTTGAAGATTACACCTCTTAAAGGTGTGATGCGGTTTGGCAAAAGGGAAAGTTGAGTCCAAGATTCATTGGCCCATTTGAGATCTTGGACAGAGTCGGTGATCGAGCTTACAGGTTAGCCCTAACGCCAGATCTTGATAGA
Source organism: Primulina tabacum (assembly GCF_025594145.1). Lineage (NCBI taxonomy): Eukaryota > Viridiplantae > Streptophyta > Magnoliopsida > Lamiales > Gesneriaceae > Primulina > Primulina tabacum. The sequence continues at coordinate 10,664,051 of NC_134561.1, forward strand.
GTTCATAATGTTTTTCATGTCTCCATGCTCAGGAAGTATATTGTGAATCCTTCCCATGTTCTTCGTCACGAGCCATTGGATTTGACGCCGAATTTAACGTAACAAGATATTCCAGTCCAGATTCTGGATCACAAAGTTAAAGTATTGACAAACAAATAGATCGGCATTGTTAAAGTCCTTTGGAGGAATCAATTGATTGAAGAAGCCACGTAGGAACCAGAAGATGAGATGAGAGAAAAGTATCCGGAGTTATTTTCGCAATGACGTCAATTTCGGGGAGGAAATTTCTTTAAGGAGGGGAGATTGTAATATCCAAGCTTGGTGAACGGTACGGTTTAAGATTTCATATGTTTATGGACTACTTGGTCAAGTTTAACTATAGTTTTGATGTTAAGAACTTTGATTTATGAGTTATAGTATTGTTGATTATAGATGATTTGTAGTTATATTGTAGCGACGTTACGATTAAATTCATGATAATTTTTATGTTGAGCCAATTGGTATGAGGCTAATCGGAGTGGTTAGATAAGACATAGAGGTGCATCTTTCATGTTGAGAGTGTAGCCAAAATATGAGGAGAAGCGACGTTACGATTCGATTCTATTTGCAAAGTATATTGTTGGCTTCAGAGGACACTGCACCCGCGCCAGAAAAGCTACCGCACCCGCGGTGATTGGACAGTATGGCTATCGCACCTGCGGTAGAGAACTCAGCGCACCTGCGGTCGTTTCTTTCGGATTTTTGGATGTGGTTCAGCCTACGTAGCGCTCCCGCGGTGCAAGGACTATCGCAGCTGCGGTGCATGAACAATGTAGTCGTGTTTTGAAGTTTTAAGTGATTGAATGCAAGTGTTTGCTCATATTTCCCTCATTTTTCTCCATTCTTCTCGGTTCTTCAGTTCAAGGGGGAGCTAGGGTTCTCATTTCTTTCTTTTGTTCCTTTGATTCAAGCTTCTAGTTGGGTTATTGAAGTGAGAGCAAGATCATTTTGGATTTTAGGAGCTAAGGTAATCTTGTGGTTTTAGTTATTTTTGGATTGTGGTGTTGGGGAAATTATGGAATTTATGATTGTGTTGGTTTTATGGGTTTTATGGTATGGTTATTTGATTATTAAGTTGTTGATGCTTCAATACATGGTTTATTGTTGTAGGATTTATACCAAGAGATTAGAATCAAGCTTTCCATTTGTAGCAAGTGGAATTCATCTCTTGTGCTCACATGAAGTATATGTATTGTATTTCAATGGTTTTAACATGCTAATCCCTTCCACTTTATTCATGTTATGTATGAATACTCTTTGTTGTATATTAGAGGCTTTTATATGTCTAAATTATATAAAAGGGAATGCAAATGAAAAGAGTATTCAAAGTGCTTGTTTTAATGTCCAAGAGGGAGTTCAAATGATTTATTAGATTGATAAATAGATAGTCAGATATTGCATTCAATTAGTTGATCAATGACTAAGGCTTATATCCCAACAGAGTAATCGATTTATATCGATGGGATATAGGTACAGAGACAGAGATACTATTTAGATATCAATCAACCGGAGAAAAGAGAAATACCATCGTTATGGTCATGTTATACTATGTTATTCATGTTTTAAGAGTTAGATGATATTTAATGATTTCAAAGTCATGTTTTACAGAGTATGATATTTGTAGATTGTTATGTAAGAGTTCCACTTGCTGAGTTTTATACTCATTCCAGTTATTTCATGTGATGCAGATAAGAGTGACGAGCCGGAACTTTGATTGGAGCCGAGGTCATATGCACAAAAAGATGGAAGGAAGAAAGATATTTTGTTAGCATTTTGACATGATCAAAAATGATATTTTGTATTTTGATACAACACTGTATTGATCATGTATATATTTTTGATTGTATATATATTGAAAATATATTTATGTCAAGAAAATTTTAAATCCTTCTTTCCTTTAAGTAAATTTTAAAATTCCGCTATTATTTTATGAAATCACTCAAGGGCGTTACAAGCTCCCTCCCACCATAAGGATGCGTCATACCTCAGCATATAAGTGGCGCACCTGACCCGGTCGCCATCCCTCATCTCCAGATACTGAAAATGTAGCTCCAAAGACCGAATCCAACTCTCCGCCACAAAAGGATCAATGGTACCCCTGAACTCCTTTGGGTTGAGCCATCTGAACTGCTCGTAAATTTATGTCTGAAGCCTGCTGCGCCTGCTCCATAAGCCTAGCAATACCCTCAAGTACACGGGCAGCTGCGTCCCCTGGCGGCGGCGGTGGTGGTGGAGGTGGGCCTTTGCCGCATCCTGAAGTATCATCCTAACGATCTGTACTGGTGACGCGTCTGGGAGGCATGATATATAAATACACTCCAAATTCTAAACATAACTAATCATGCAATTTAATCTAGTTTTAAAAACATTTTAATCCTTAAACCATGAAAGCAGCTAAACATGTACTGTAAATCGCTATAGAGAACGAATCATGCAAACATGTAGGTGATAGCATTAAAACATTTAAAACACGTAAACTTACAGACTTGAGGCTTGAAGGCTGAGCTGTAGAAACTGGCACTGGCACAACCCTATACAGGAAACTTGCTCTGATACCAACTAAAACATCTACTAAACGTCTACTAAATAATTTTTTTATCACATAATCGAAACTTAATTTAAATGCATGCATGCAATACTGCAGAAAATTCAAAATTTTAAATTAATAGTAATCAACTAACATGTAAAAATACTGCAGTTAAAATAATGAGAAAACGTCAACCCGAAGCTTACGTTTAAAACATAAAACATATATGAAACATGAAACTCCTGATAACCATCAAAAATAAAAGTACGTAAATATCCAAAATCACCTATCTCAAAACATGATGTGCGGAAAAATACAGTCCTCGGGTTCGTGTGCGCACATCCAACTCTGCCTACTCAGTCTTCGGCACCTCCAATCTCCTAATAAACATAATCACCTACATCATTCACACCTAGTGAGTCTAAAGACTCAACACACCTGTAACATAATAGCAAATACATATACATAGCAGGAAATAGTGAAAAGTACTGTAATAAAGTTACGTTTCAAGATCTTATAAAACCGTAGGCATAATCGTGACCTATCAAAGCATAAACATTAACATAACATATCTCAACATATCAACATATACGTGTTCGTTTTTCTTAATTTGAATTTTGTTGATTAGCTGTAATTTTCGTATCATCATATTAGGCGATGGATCCATCTACGTGTAACCAAGGTACCCGGCGGCGGGGACATCAGCGACAGTATTATCCATCCAATGAGCCTTGGCCTTACATATCATCGTATTGACGTTTTCGTATTAGTCACAACCAACTCCATTCCTTCAAAAATATGTCATCGTATTCGTCACTTATAAAATCATGCATATACGTAAATTTTGCTTAAAATCAATCATGCAATGTAAAAAGTCATATTGGTGATAACAAAAAAACATTTAAAACATGTCAAATCGTGTTTAGTACGCTGCCAAGGCTACTAACTCGACCCGAAGGTGACCACGCTTAAGTCATAATTCAATGATTCCCAATCAAGCCTCATATGATCGAATCTAATCCTCAGTAAACCTGGTCATTACAACATATCAACATCCTAATGAGACAATAGCGCTAAAAACAAAAGCCCCTCAAACAGACTAGCGCCTATGCACTGACATTGTGGTGCTGCGGCGCTTGGTTAGCGCATAGGCGCCCGGCATCAGCGCTGCGGCACTACATGTTCTAGCTCAAGCAGCGCCTAAAGGGCAGTGCCACGGCGCTAACCCTGCGACAGAAAAACTTCCAAACCCATCCAAGCTAATTAAACCGCTCAAAAACGTTGATAACTTCGCGTAGGACGAGCACCGGAGAAAATGGGGAAGACTTCTCTTGAAAACCTTGAGGAAAAACAATATGGCTGCTAAATCTTTTTGAATGGGAGGCTGCTGAAAGGGGAGGGGCGGCCGAGTGCTTTGAGGGTAGGGTTAGGTTAAGGGGTGTTTAGGTTAAATAATGATACACTAATGGGCCACACATAATTATTAAAGGGGTTTTAAAAAAACGTTTTTGGCCCATTATGCAATAAAATAAACTCGACAAGCCCAATAACACTCTCGAAAAATATTAAATTTTTGTACAATTTTGAAAATATTGACCGAATCCTCAAAAAAGTCTTTCGAATCGATAAAATTTACGTACAGGTTTAAAATACGGCCCGTCGAGTAAAATACCTAACCAAAGCCCATTTTTGAAATTTCCCCTTAAATACACCATATATTAAATAATTAAAAATAATTATTTAATAAAAATATTTTTCGTGATTATCATCGGTCTCCGTTCCTCGTTCGAGCGCGAAATGCAACTTAAAACCCTAATGCATGAAGCTTTTAATATAACCATGAAATAACACCTATCCATGCCATACTCAAGAAATACAATGCATAAAAATCAGTAATCACACATTTTAAACAAAACCCTAGAATGAATGCAGTCGGGTTACGTTGTTCGAATTTCCTAGACCTTACACTCTTGATTTCATCATGATGACAACCGAGTAGCTCCCATACTCTTGATGTTACGTGCATGGACTAGCGGCGATTTGATGATGAGTTCCTATCATGGGTGAAAATTGTTACCGTTGTTTATTCGATTCGTTTGGACTCTGTTTGACATACATTATTTGTAATGCCCGAGATTTATTTTGCGATTAATCTGTGATTATTGATTTTTAATTGATATGATTATGAAGGACCCCTCCGAGACTTGATTTGAGGTAGCGTGTAAGGACCGTGTATCGTATTATCGTAAATCTTATATTGATTATCGATAATTAATTAAATTGTCATGTGATTATGTATTTGATGTATATAGTGACAAAGAAATTGAGAAAATGAATATTGAATATAAATTGACGTTGTAAGAGCTCGAGTGGAGAAGCCGGACGCCAATATCATACAAAAAATTAATATTTGTACAGAACGTGTGGCGCCCGGGCGGTAGAAAATGACCTCCCGAGCGCCAGGGTATATGACAATGTATGTTCGGGCAGAACCTGTCGCGCCCGAGCGGTAAAGTTTGACCGTCCGAGCGCGGTACAAGTGAAACTCGGGGGCAGAACCTCTCGCACTCGGGCGCGAGAATTCTACCGCCCGAGCGCTGAAGCTGTGGGGATAAGAATCTCTTCTTTCTTTCTTTTCCTTCGTCAGTTCATTTCAGCAACTTCGAGGGAAAGTTAGAGAATTCGATTTCTTTCGCCCATATCGACTTCGAAACGCTGTCTAAACGCGAAACAAATTATAGATTCGGAATCTTCGGGTCGAGGGATTCTGACTGAGGTAAATTTCTTCTAGTTTCAGCAGCTCTAAATATCAAAGTGCTGGAATAGCAAGTATTTGAAGTTTAAATTCCTATATGTAGTAGAATAACCGACGAGAAACTCATATTCGAAGTCGGAATTGAATTATGTTATGATTTGGATTTGATATGAATTTTTGAAGTTTCAAATGATATTTGAAACTCATATTAATGATTTTGGATTATGTTATTGATTGGAATGAGTATGTTATTGATGTAGATAAAGTATTATACCGATATCTTCAGGCTACATCAACTGGAAACGAAGAATGGAGGTATGTTGCGATCGTGTAACATACGACATGTATCTGTATTATATGATATATGTTGGATTGGTTTGATTGATTGGAATGAGAATATATGTCTATATGCCTTATTTGTTGAGTTTATGTGGCATACATGACATTGTTATTTGAATATCGATGTATAAAATAAATGTTTTGTTAACACACATCGTTTGATGCATACATCGATACATGACATGCACGTTGAGCTATGATCCTTGGATACCCTGATATGATTTGATTGGATTCTAGGGTTTGTGAACACAATGCTATGTTTGGTATTAGATGACCCTTAAAACATAGACATTTGTGCCCCCGACGATTGATTTGAGATTTGTGATTTGATGGCGCTTCGTCGACGCTATCATACGAGTATCCCTTATTGAGGCCAGTGTGCCAGCTCGAGCATTGATTTGATAGCGATTCGTTTGATTCTGACATGTGCTTAGTGGGTGGGCATTTGACCTGATACCTCCACGACATACATGCATTGCATATCATATATCATAGTTTAGATACTTGTGGTATATATGATGGTTGTTCCATACGGAGTTTTGCTCACCCCCAAGGGGGGCTGTTGTTGTTTTTGTGTGTGGACAATGACAGGTACTCCAGGTTATCAGGAGGCCGGAGAGGGTACTTCTGGAGGTAGTCACAGTTTGAGTTGAGGTTTATATTTTGTTCCCAGTATATATGTATATGTGTCTATATACCGGGGCATGTCCCGAGGATATGAGTTGTTTGTCTGTGATTGGTTTTGATTACGTGTGGGCATGTTTATGATATGAGATTAAATACTATTTTTAGTATTTAAATTATAGAAGAAATATTTTGGGCTCATTGTAAAGAAATTTTAAACTCGTTTTCCGCTATAATTAATTAACCCTAATCAAAGTGCATTGTAATAACGATTAGGAGCTAAGGGCCCCACATAGCGTGTGATACCGCATGTGCGAGGGCAGAACACCTCGCGCATATGCGCGACACAATGCGCGCATATGCGCGAGATGGGCAGAGGACCTAGCGCATATGCACGAATTGAGTGCGCTCATATGCGCGAGCGTGTGCAAGAAAATATGCCAAGTCCAGAGAACCTCGTGCATATGCGCGGCGATGGTGTACGCATATGCGCGAGCCGCCGAAAAAATGGGGGCCGAGACCAGTAGGTCTCGCGCATATGCGCCGAGGAGGGTCGCGCATATACGCGAGACGTGATGCTTGAAGAATAAGCCACTTGGCCTGGACATGCAATATATAAAATAGAAGCCTCATTCTCCAGACAGCAACGAAGGGAAGAAAGAAACGAAGAAACGAGGGCCAACTTCAAGTTCTTGAGATAGAATTCTGAATTACGCAAAATCCGCCAATTCGATTTTGAATCTGACTTCAGTACTATGTTCCTATCGACAAAGACTTCAACTGAATGTAAGTTTCGTTATATTTTGATATGATTTGAAAATATGATATTGAAGGAATCGGATATGATTCATATACGGTGTTCTTGACATAGTAGACATCGTATAATTTAAATCGGATCGAAGAACAAATACCGTATGAAATTGTTATGATTTTTCAGAGTTGATTTGATTGAGATTATACAGATTTGATATCAGATTATGTTTGTCGATCAATTATTAGTTGAGATTGATATCTGTTGATATTTGTATTGCTGGATATATTGAAATTGTGCAGTTATGCCGTTGAAAAAGAATTAAATTGAGTTCTGATTATACCCAGTATTAATCTGAGTGGTATATTATATTATACTCCTCGATATTGTCCTTGCCAGATTGAGTATTGACAGGCTTCGAATTCGAGATTTCGACTCTGCCAGACCAAGAAAAGAAAGGTATAAATCAATGTTAACCGGGAGATCGACTCGAGTCAGATTGGACTTGAGTTTCACAAAAACTACATACTTTATTTCATTGCATTGATGTTTGCAAGTCATGAGATTAATATGCTTAGTCTATTGAGTTATAGCAAAGCGTGTATTGAGTCATGGGCGGAGATGCCTAGTCTTTGGCGGATATGCCAAGTCTTTGGCGGATATGCCAAGACACTGGATGTTTGGTTTATATCGATGTTGCGTAGGAGCAGATCGGCTTCTATTGCGGAGATTCGGTATATTGTGCCAATGCCCAGGAATCGGGATCCCTAGATTAGAAATGAGTCGAGTTTGAGATGACGAGTCACTAGTTTGATTTACAGTTTAATATCGATTCATTTGTTCAGATTATGATACATGTTATTGATATCTGTTTCATGCTTTTATATCTGTTTATATATTGCATGTATACGTTATTTATACTGGGAATGTTATTCTCACCGGGGTTAACCGGCTGTTGTTGTGTTTGTATGTGTGCATGACAATAGGTGGGACATGATCAGGGTCAAGAAGAGGATGAGAAATTACAGTTAGCGTGGAGATTCGGACCCAGAAGTAGAATAGGCTTCAGCACTTGATATATAGTAGTTGAACCCTAGTTTGATTGTAATGTAATGGTACAAGACTTGTACTTTTTATATTGATGTTTATATCAGATGGATTCCATTATGTTTCCGCACTTGTATTTAAAAAAAAAAAATTAGACCCAAGTTTATTTAATTGATCAAATTATTCCCAAGAATGATTAATAAATGAATCAGCGTCTGGGTCCCACAATATTCCGTTGTCACCTTTCACACATTGCGTTTCATTTTATTGCATTTCCTCGTATTTTAATTGATTATTATGTGTGTAAGGCCCGAGATTTTATTACTGTAATCTGAGATTAATCTGAAATGATTTATTTATTAATTGAGATGATTATAGACGAAACGGATCAGACCGGGAGAGCCGAAAGAAGATTTGACATGAGGTGCAAGACATGTATGGGCGCACATGCGCGACATCTATGGGCGCACATGAGCGAGGAAGACAGAACCATGCGCGCACATGCGCGGAACGTCCAGAGAGTTCGGCGCACATGCGCGGCATAAGGCGCGCATATGCGCGAGCCATGCGAGAAGCCAAGGGAGAATTCCAGAGAGTTCGGCGCATATGCGCAGAAGTGATTGGCGCATATGCGCGAGAAGACGAAATGCTGGTCCGAACAACCGGCGCATATGCGCGACTTTGTGCGCGCACGTGCAGAACATGCACGATGCCACTTGCCTTGCTGCATGCCTAATATGTATATATATATATATATATATACAAGCATTCATCCGTAAAAAAATGAAATTAACTGAGAGAAAAGAGTGAAGCTTTCTTCGACGTGAAAGATTTGTGATTTACGAGAAATCCGTCCGTCAGAATTTGAATCCGACTTCAGTAGTGTGTTCCTATCAATGCAGGCTACAACTGGACGTAAGTTTTGTTACGTTTAGATACGATTTGAAATTATGATGTTTTTAGAATTGAATAGGAATCATATATGGTGTTTCTGATACAGTGGACATCGTATAATCGAAGTCAGATTAAAGAACAGACTGGTTATGTAATTGTTATGATTTTCGGAATTGATTAATTGAGATTCGATATCAGATTTGTATTGTTATTGAAAGTATGAGTTGCACCAATATTGATTATGAGTTCTGTTATTATATCTGTGGTGTTGGAATTGACGGGGTTATCGAGACTGTATTGTTATGCCGTCGAAACATCAGTTAATTGATATTGATCAGATTCGGTATTGGTTGAGATTGTATTGTGGTACCCTATGTAGATTGACACTGATCAGATTATGTTTTGATTTGAATATTAATCAGAACAGGTTTTGAACTGAGTTATATACTGATATTATATCTATTCGATTGTCATTATCAGATTGGGTATGGACAGAGTTGACTTCAATACTTCGTTTTCGTCGGACCGAGAAGATAAATGTATAAATTAATGTTGAGTTGGGATTGCACAACTCGAGTGAGATTTGGCTCGAGTTTCCCTAAATCACATACTCTACCTTATTGTATTGATTTGATTGATGTACTTGTTCTCTTGATTTATAGACAGCAGGTATTAGACGAATAATCTTGTGACAGAAGTGCCTGATAGTGGTGGGATCGCCACGGGCACATTGCACGATGTCACAAGATAGTGTATTGGCGATTGTGCCAAAGTCTGTCACCGGATGTTTGGCTATCGATGTGGATAGAAATGTGGCTTCTTCTATTACTGGTGATCGGTACCGTATCGATGTGGATAGAATCAGAGCTTCTTCTATTACTGGTGATCGATACCATATCGATGTGGATAGAATCGGTATTTCTTCTATTACTGGTGATCGATATGGAATGCTAACATCTGGAAACCGGGATCCCTAGACTAGGATTGAGTCTAGTCTTAAATGTGAAGTCATGAGTCTAATTGACAGTTTATATTGAGTTACGTTTGATTATGTTCCTGATGATGGTACATATTTAGAATAGGATTTATTCTTGATATGGATTTATATTCTGATCTGAATACATGTTAGAAATATCTGTTATATGCTTTTATATTGTTTTTATGATTGCATGTATACATAATTTATACTGAGAATGTAATTCTCACCGGAGTTATCCGGCTGTTGTCTTGTTTGTATGTGTGCATGGCAACAGGTGGGATAGGATCAGGGTCAAGATAAGAACGAGGTTGGACTAGATAGCGTGGAGATCCGGGCTCTGAGGCAACTTAGGATTCAGCACTGTCATAAAGTTGAACCTAGTTGAATTCTTGTAGACAATACAAGATTTATATGTTTATGTTTAGTATATAATCTAAATTGAATTACATTACGTTTCCGCTTTGTATTTTAAAAAAAAAAATTTAGACCCTGTTTGTTATAATTGTTTGAATTATTCCTAAAGACGATTAAGGAATGAATTAGCGTCCGGGTCCCCACAATAGGTGGTATCAGAGCATTAGGTTCCAGAACAGTAGGTTCTAGAACTGTAGGTTCCTGAGATTGAGATAGAAGAGAGTGAGCGGGGTAGATTGAGTTTTCTTTCCTGCTTTTGATTGCTAGCATGTGACTTATTATAATGTTGACTTACATTGTGTATTGTAGCATGATATTATGTTTACTACTTTTAAATACATGTACCTGAATACCTGAGTTGATTTGGTAATATGTCTGATTTGAAAATAAATCAGAACCAATTCTCGATCAGAGATAAGCTGATCAAAAAGGGACTGAGATTGATTTATCTCATGTGATGGCTAACTCTTGTGGTAAGCAGATATACCTCCCTGAAGAATTCCTGAAATGGGTAGTACTTCGATTGATCAGATGGATGAGACAGAAACTTTGATGGAAACACAGATGAAGAGGTTTCAATCGTTTCAACCGCCGATTCTGAAGGGTAATGAGACGCTAGTGGAGTGTGAGAATTGGTTAGATGATATAGATATACTCTTTGATTCACTTGATTATCGAAATGAACGGAGAGTTAAACTGGTGCCCAATCAGTTACCATAGGTCGCTAGGAGTTGGTGGATTACAACCAAAAGAGTATTAGAACAGCGGGGTACGGTGATTACGTGGGAAGTCTTTAAAGCTGAATTTTATCGAAGATTCTTCTCAGGATCGTACCGAGAGGACAAGAGAGCAGAGTTTGAGAATTTGAGAGAAGGCCAACTGAATATTGAAGAATAGGTTGCTAAATTCTCTACTCTACTGCGTTTTGTTCCTCAGATAGCTGGGAATGATGAAGCTGTAGCTGATCAGTTCATCAATGGATTAAATTCTGAGATAATTGCCTTGATAAAGGTAGAACGACCCCATCAGTTTGTTGATGCTTTGAATAAAGCAAAAGAGCTGAGGCGAGTCTGATTAGACAACAAGAAAGGTTGTGTGCAATGCAACCCCAGACACAACAATTCCCTCTCCGATCGGATAGTGGCAGTACGAGTGGGAAGCAAGATTTGCTGAAAGCTCGAAAGAAACAGTTCAAGAAGTTAGGGAGCGGTTCAACTAGCTCCAGCGGTTCTAACCCGAGTTACACCGGAGTTTATTGTAGAACCTGTGGAGGAAGGCATCCCACAGAGCAATGCCGAGGTGTACTTGGTAGTTGTCATGTTTGTCGACAACTAGGACACTTTGGTAAAGTCTGTCCACAGAAAGGTTCCCGTGATGATATAGTGGCAGGTAATAATCTTTTATGATTATGTTGCATATGTATTGATATATACTAATGCATTTCCTACGATTATCTTTGACTGAGTTGTATTGATATATGTTGTACCTGCTGGGTCTGTATTACTGTAGTATTGATCTTTGTACCATTTGGGGAGAGGAATTGATATCAGTGAATTCTTTGATATATTGTGTACTGCAGTAAAAAGAGAATGAGATTGAATTAGATTGTATTGTACTTGTGTTATCTGATTCTGACTATATTATTGATATTAATATGCTAACAAGTACAGAACTGTTATAGATTCTTGCCAGGAGATGGTAAGATTCGGACCTGAAATTGCCGATGAACGAATGATATACGGTAAGGATTCTCGATTTTGAATTCCTTGATATCCGTATTATGTATGATTCGATAATTATCGAAAAGAATGGAGTAATTCCTTATGTATTCAGTTGATTACTGAAGTTGAGCCTATCTGGAAATGATTTGTCAGTAGCAGGAGAGTTGCTATAGTCGTTCCAGATGAAATTCCAGGTTTGTCTTATATCAGGGAGAGCGACTTCAGCCTTGATTTGATATCAGGTATGAATTTCATTGTAGACTTCTGTACATAATGATATTGATTGAATTGAAAGAATTGAAATGTCAGTGAGAAGATTTATAGCCTGAGAGTTAGAGTTACATCTGATTATGTGTTTCTCTGGGAAATACTTCAGTTCTGTGTATGGGTTGATAAATCCTGTGTTCCGAAGTGTTCTGATGACCTTATGCTCGTTTTATCTATGATATTTTGATATATTCGCAGCGTATGATTGATTGAATCGAACTGTTGAAATTTGTAGGGAATATTCTGGGAACTGAGATTGTTGTATACAGAATTGTTCGGCTATTAATCCAGATTGCAACAGATTGTATTCAGAGTCTGTGATATCTGAAGATAGTATACTGATTGATTGTAGCACAGTTGAGATAGTGATCAGTGGCTGAAAACGACATTGATAATGGCAGAACTTCAGAACGTTCAAGCCGGCTCAGAGCTGATGTTGAAAAATTTCAGCAGTTCCGAAGTTTGATCAGATTGTTCAGAACTTGATTTCGATAATCAGAATAGTGTGTCAATCAGAATACCAGGTAGGTAATGCTTTATTTTATATAATTAGCTGATTTGTTTGTGCCAGATATTTCGAAATTGAAATGACAGGTGGTGTCAGATGCACACTGTAGTAGATTCAGTATTATTCTGGTAACAGGAAATGTGTTATAATTCGAACGGACAGTTTTGATGTAAATAAACGAAATCAGTTATGTAAGAATTTGTATTGAAATGTCTAAATCGCTGACAGATGAAGACAGGAAGATAGAAACCAGGAAATTGAATATACAGATTATCGATTTCTGAACAGAAATAGGAGTACAATTTTATGGATCTGGTAATACTTACCGAAATATTGCTAAGAATGTACCAGAATGTGGTTATGATTAAACGATTGTTCAAATCTATATATGTTATATTGTACAGAATGACGTGCAGATATGACTAGATGACTAAGAGGTATGTCAGAAAAGGGGTCAGATTATGTTGAATGCCAGAGTTAATTATATCATACCGTGATTTTAGTTGATTTTATACTGTTGGCAGAATGTATAGCATGATTTTTTTTATCTATGGTTTATAGATTGACGGATAGTCGGAGCGAACTATCTAGATACTGGAGGATATCCAGGAACTGTAGTGTTGGATTTTAGCACTAGTTACCTGATGTCTTGTCACTTTATGAATTATTGTACAATAATAGCTATTAGATGAATATCGAAATAGTTTTAGTCGAGGTATTGTACAGTGAGAACTGCGGATTTCCTTCGTATGGGGATGATACTGCGGTGATACCTGAGATTGGATTTGATGGGATCAGAGATATGAAAAAGAAAATGAAACTGATTTAGAAGCAAATGAAGATAGTTCGGATATTGATACGAAATATGCCAACGTCAGGTGATGACTGTTGGTATTTGAAGCCGAGATTGAGTTATTAAGAGCTATTGATTGATATATACGGATGTTGTATAGCCAGCATTCGCAATTGATTTTATCAGAATGATCTTAAGTAGTATGATGATATTATACTTCTTGAATTCTTCTTCAAATTGAAATCAGGGATGCGTGAAAGAATGAAAATTCAGAATGAAGACTATTCTGTTGTTGGAAATACGGTAAAGTTAGCAGGGCATTAAAAGAGACAGAATCTGATATGAGATTGAGATTTCAGAATGATTTTATAGAATAAATTTTCTGAAATAACCTCTAGTATACATTTCTTCCTTATCTGAATTGATTGCCTGTGATTTCGAGGACGAAATCATATCTTAGAGGGGAAGAAATGTAAGGCCCGAGAATTTATTACAGTAATCTGAGATTAATCTGAAATGATTTATTTATTAATTGAGATGATTATAGACGAAACGGATCAGATCGGGAGAGCCGAAAGAAGATTTGACATGAGGTGCAAGAAGAGTCCCCGCGCACATGCGCGACATGTATGGGCGCACATGCGCGAGGAAGACAGAACCATGCGCGCACATGCACGGCTTGAATGCGCGCACATGCGCGGAATGTCTAGACAGTTTGGCGCACATGCGCGGCGGAAGGCGCGCATCTGCGCGAGCCATGCGAGAAGCCAAGGGAGAATTCCAAAGAGTTCGGCGCATATGCGCGACGTAGATGGCGCGCATGCGCGTGATGGGCAGAATGTTCGGCGCATATGCGCGGAAGTGATTGGCGCATATGCGCGAGAAGACGAAATGTTGGTCCGAACAACCGGCGCATATGCGCGACTTTGTGCGCGCATATGCGCGCAACGTGCAGAACATGAACGACGCCACTTGCCTTGCTGCATGCCTGATATGTATATATATATATATATATATACAAGCATACATCCGTAAAAAAATGAAAGAAATTGAGAGAAAAGACTGAAGTTTTCTTTGACGTGAAAGATTTGTGATTTACGAGAAATCCGTCCGTCAGAATTTGAATCCGACTTCAGTACTGTGTTCCTATCAACGCAGGCTACAATTGGACGTAAGTTTTGTTACGTTTAGATATGATTTGAAATTATGATGTTGTTAGAATTGAATAGGAATCATATATGGTGTTTCTGATACAGTGGACATCGTTTAATCGAAGTCAGATTAAAGAACAGACTGGTTATGTAATTGTTATGATTTTTTGAATTGATTAATTGAGATTCGATATCAGATTTGTATTGTTATTGAAATTATGAGCTGTACCAATATTGATTATGAGTTCTGGTATTATATCTATGGTGTTGGAATTGACGGGGTTATCGAGACTGTATTGTTATGCCGTCGAAACATAAGTTAATTGATATTGATCAGATTCGGTATTGGTTGAGATTGTATTGTGGTACCCTATGTCGATTGGCACTGATCAGATTATGTTTTGATTTGAGTATTAATCAGAACAGGTTTTGAACTGAGTTATATACTGATATTGTATCTATTCGATTGTCATTATCAGATTGGGTATGGACAGAGTTGACTTCAATACTTCGTCTTCGTCGAACGAGAAGATAAATGTATAAATTAATGTTGAGTAGGGATTGCACAACTCGAGTGAGGTTTGGCTCGAGTTTCCCTAAATCACATACTTTACCTTATTGTATTGATTTGATTGATGTACTTGTTCTCTTGATTTATAGACAGCAGGTATTAGACGAATAATCTTGTGACAGAAGTGCCTGATAGTGGTGGGATCGCCACGGACACATTGCACGATGTCACAAGATAGTGTATTGGCGATTGTGCCAAAGTCTGTCACCGGATGTTTGGCTATCGATGTGGATAGAAATGTGGCTTCTTCTATTACTGGTGATCGGTACCGTATCGATGTGGATAGAATCAGAGCTTCTTCTATTACTGGTGATCGATACCATATCGATGTGGATAGAATCGGTATTTTTTCTATTACTGGTGATCGATATGGAATGCTAACATCTGCAAACCATGCCAAAAACATTTATTATACATGCTAGATCAAATATTTCCTCATGCAAATGCATATACATCAGCATACATAACGTGAATGATGAGAAAAAGAATGATACAACGCGTGCCTTTGCGTTAAACCGCTCGAAAACGTTGATAACTTCGCGTAGGACGAGCACCAGAGAGACGGGGGAAGACTTCTCTTGAAAACTTGAGGGAGAACGATATGGCTGCTGAATCTTTTTGAATGGGAGGCTGCTGAAAGGGGAGGGGCGGCCAAGTGCTTTGACGGTAAGGTTAGGGTTAGGTTAAGGGATGTTTAGGTTAAATAATGATACACTAATGGGCCACAAATAATTATTAAAAGGGTTTTAAAAAAAAATTAGCCCATTATGCAATAAAATAAACCCGACAAGCCCAATAACACTCTCGAAAAATATTTTGTTTTGGTACGTTTTGAAAAATATTTACCGAACCCTAAAAAAGGTCTTCTGAATCGATAAAATTTGTGTACCGGTTTTAAAATACGGTCCGACGAGTAAAATATCCAACCAAAGCCCATTTTCGAAATTCTATATTAAATACACGATATATTAAATAATTAAAAATAATTATTTATTAAAAATATTTTTCTTGATTATCCCCGATCTCCGTTCCTTGTTCGAGCGCGAAATGAAACTTAAAACCGTAATGCATGAAGCTTTTAATATAACCATGAAATAACACCTATCCATGCCATACTCATGCAATACAATGAATAAAAATCATTAATCACATATTTTTAACAAAACACTATATTGCATACAGTCGGGTTACGTAGTTCGGATTTCCTAGACCTTACAAATTACCTCCCTTAAATTGAATTTCGTCCTCGAAATTAAAATGTTCCGAATAACTCCGGGTAGCGACTCCTCATCTCGACCTCAGTCTCCCAAGTATCCTCCTCTTCAGAATGATTCATTCACTTGACTTTGATAATTTGGATCTCCTTGTTCCGAAGTCTCCTCTCCTGTCTGTCCAATATCTGAGTCTCTCCTCGAAAGACAGGTTCAGTGTCAGCTGAAGTGGCTCATAGTTCAGCACATGCGAAGGATTCGATATGTACTTCCACATCATAGAGACTTGGAACACATTATGAACTCCCACCAGATTTGGCGGTAATGCAACTCTATATACGAGCGTCCCAAATCTCTCTAGGATCTCAAACAGTCCTATGAATCTAGGACTGAGTTTGCCCATCTTTCAAAATTTCATCATACCCTTCATCGGTGCGACTTTCACAAAAACATGATCCCCTACTGCGAACTCAAGATCTCTGCGCCTTTGATCTGCCTTGCCCGAATTATGTATCTCGGTTTTGATTGCACTGTCATGTTAGAAAGATTAGGAACATCGCCCGTGGAGTAAACTACAAGCTCAAATATCTGAATCTCTGCTTGCAACGGTCTATGTACCGACAATTGAGCGATCATTGCATTCTCCCTGCTCAGGGCATCTGCAACTACATTAGCCTTACCCGGATGGTAGCTAATGTCACAATCATAATCCTTCACTAGCTCCAGCCACCTCCGCTATCTCATGTTCAGCTCTTTCTCTGTGAAGAAGTACTTCAGGCTCTTGTGATCAGTGAAAATCCTGTACTTCTCCCCATACAGGTAATGCCTCCAAATCTTCAGGGCAAAAACCACTGCTGTTAGCTCGAGGCCATGAGTAGGATAATTCTTCTCATGGACCGTCAGCTGTCTGGAGGCGTAGGCCATAACTCTGTCATGCTACATCAGAACCGTGCCCAAATCAAGCTTCGAAGCATCTGTATAAACCACACTCTCCTTTCCCTGATGGCATAGCTAGATTTGGTGATGTGGTCAACACTTGCTTCAGCATGTCAAAAACTCTCCTGGCACTCTGATCCCCAGATGAATTTGGCATTCTTCTTCGTCAAGGCGGTCGTAGGCACTGCAATAGAAGAGAAGCTCTGAATGAAATTTCGATAATATCCAGCCAATCCCAAGAAACTGCAGATCTCTGTCACGTTATTCGGTTCTGGACAATCTCGGAATGCCGCCACCTTACTAAGATCAACCTCCACTCCATATCGGGATACAATGTGGCCCAAAAATTCCACACTGTCTATCCAGAACTCGCACTTACTAAACTTGGCATACAGACGTCTGTCCTGTAAAGTCTGCATTACGGTCCTAAAATGTTGACTGTGCTCCTCTCTGCTCTTCGAAAAGATCAGGATGTCGTCTACGAAAACTATGACGAACTGATCCAAATACGGCTGAAACACGCGATCCATGAAGATCGCTGACGCATTCGTCAAACCGAAGGTCATCACCATAAACTCATAGTGCCCATAACGCGTGATGAATGCCGTCTTATGCACATCAGACTCTCTCATCTTAAACTGGTGATATCCTGATCGGAGATCTATCTTCAAGAATACCGATGCTCCCTAATCTGATCAAATAGATCCTCGATCCTTGGTAGTGCATACATGTTCTTGATCGTGACTCTATCCAACTCTCTGTAATCAATGCAGAGCCGCATGCTGCCATCTTTCTTCTTAACAAACAGTACAGGTGCGTCCCATGGAGAAAAGCTAGGGCGAATGAAACACTTATCTAGCACGTCCTGAATTTGATCCTTCAGTTCCTTCATCTCTGTAGGTGCTAGACGATAGGGCTCCTTAGAAATAGGCACGGTACATGGCATAAGCTCGATAGAAAATTCCACCTCTCTGTCTAGTCGGATGCCTAAAACATCGTTAGGGAAAACACTGGGGAAGTCGCTGACTACTTCGACCTCCTCTAGCCTCTGACTAACTGGCTCAGTCACTGACACGATACTGGCCAAAAATGCCTGGCAGCCTCTCCTCATGAGCTTCCTCGCACAGATGCAAGAAATGATGTGAGGCATCTGCTGATGTCTGACTTCCTCTAATAAAAACGTCTTACCACTGGGCGGTCGGACAGATACTGATCTCTGTTGAAAATCTATGACAGCTTCTTTCGAAGAAAGCCAGTCCATACCGAGAATAATATCAAACTCCGATAGCAGTAACACAATCAAGTCTGCTTGCACCACATTTTTCTATAACCGAAGCTCCAATCCCTTCACTATCTGTGAGGTATGCATCTGATCTCCGGATGGAATCAAAACTCTGAATCCCAAATCCATAGCCTCTGGTATGATTCCTAGTTGCTTGACAAAAGATTCGGATATAAACGAATGTGTAGCTCCAGAATATAGCAATTTGTACGTAGCTACACCTGAAATATATATCTTTCCTGCGACAAAACATACCATCAAATCTGATCGCGTTGTAACTTAAGAAATTTTCTACAAGTAATTATCCCAAAATCCTCGAAAAATTACTGATCTACTTCTAGTACCCAATCAAAATCTCGAATTTTTACTTCAAACATTGTGGAAATTACAATTTTGCCCTTAAAATTTCGAATTCTTTATGATTTGGCCCTAAAATTTTCGAAATTGCAAATTTGTCCCAAAATTTTTTGGATTTAGCCCAAATAATTCCTCAAAAATTTCAAAATTGATCCTCACAAATTTTAACAATTCGCAAACAGTCCCTAAAATTTCGGTTTTTGCAATTATAGTCCTTATCACCCTTAATCAACTCAATATGATCCTTAAGCCCAACTAATTAGAACATATAACCTAATTTATTCTAGGTTCTCAATCTAAAAATAATTCCCATAACCATCATATAACCCATGCAAATAAGGCGGTAAATTAAAATTCTTATACATAAAGGTTACAGATGATCACCGTAGAGTTTGGCTCCGCCTCTGCCTCTTCTGCATGCATCACATAGGCCCTGCCAATCATAGGGCCCTTGTTCCTGGGGCAATCAGCGGCCTTGTGGCTCTCCTCTTTGCATACAAAGCATCTGAAGGAGCCCCACATGCATTTGCCGTAGTTCAATCTGTTGCACTTCTTGAACAGCTATCCTTCCACTAGCTTGGGAGCCCTTGGTGCTTGTGGAGGCCACTGCTTTCCTAGCCTCATAAACTGTCCCCGGGGCTTCTTCTGTCCCATGCTTCCTTGAGGAAAAACGATATGGCTGCTGAATCTTTTTGAATGGGAGGCTGCAGAAAGAGGAGAGGCGGCCGAGTGCTTCGAGAATAGGGTTAGTGTTAGGTTAAGGGGTGTTTAGGTTAAATAATGATACACTAATGGGCGACAAAAAATTATTAAAAGGGTTTTCAAAAAACGTTTTTGGCCCATTATGCAATAAAGTAAACCCGACAAGCCCAATAACATTCTCGAAAAATATTTAGTTTTGGTACAATTTTGAAAATATTGACCGAATCCTCAAAAAAGTCTTCTGAATCGATAAAATTTGCGTACCTGTTTAAAATACGTCATGTCGAGTAAAATACCCAACAAAAGCTTATTTTCGAAATTTCTCCTTAAATACACCATATATTAAATAATTAAAAATAGTTATTTAATAAAAATATTTTTCTTGATTATCACCGGTCTTCGTTCCTCGTTCGAGCGCGAAATGCAATTTAAAACCCTAATGCATGAAACTTTTAATATAACCATGAAATAACACATATCCATGCCATACTCAAGCAATACAATGCATAAAAATCATTAATCACATATTTTAAACAAAACCCTAGATTGCATGCAGTCAGGTTGCGTAGTTCGAATTTTCTAGACCTCACACTCTTGATGTCAGCATGATGACAACCGGGTAGCTCCCATACTCTTGATGTTACGTACATGGATTAGCGGAGACTTGATGATGCGTTTCTAGCATGGGTGGAAATTGTTACCGTTTTTTATTCGATTCGTTTGGACTCTGTTTGATATACATTATTCCGTTGTTACCTTTCACGCATTGCATTTCATTTTATTGGCAGCAAGGACTCCCACCCGAGAATCTGTCCAGGAGGTTGCGCAGGGTTGGCGCTGCTTCCAGGGGTTCACGGCTCGGTCTGTGGTTCAAGGGCTAGGCTAAGGTGTTGTACTAGAGTCCTAGGAGGGTGTACGGGTGGTTGGTTCAGGGGCTTGGCTCGCTGGTAAGGGGTTGGGACGTAAATCGTAGAGTCCATGTATCATGAAACTCTCGGCCAGATTATGGGCAGTAGAGTGGGTCTTTGTTTTTGGCTTTAGGATGGATTTCTTGGTGGTATAAGGGTCCAATAGGTTAATTTAGGATGTTGGTCAAGTTCTGGATCGACATGGTTTGGGGGTTACTCGTGAAAATCGAAAGTTGGCTCGAGGTCGAAGTTTAGGTGTCAATTAGGGTTTTTAAATAAAGAAAAATTTGAAAAACGGCTCACGGTGGTCGAGTCATGGTCCATAAGGGCTAAAATAATATAAAAAGACTAAATTTAGAATTTAAAAATTTTATATTAAAGTTTGGAATTTTTCGGGATTAAAGCACCATCAAAATAGTTAATTAAAGATAAATGAAAAAGTCTAATATTTAAGCTAAATAAAATTATGGAAAAATTCATGTAAGCTTAAATAATTATTTGGGACATGTTAGAGTCATGAAATCAAGGAAAAAAAAAAGTCAAAATCAAAAAATGTCGAGTCCAGGGGTAAAACAGTCTTTTTACACCTAAAAATTAATAAACGTCATGGCAGTGCCCTAAATGCTAATTTTATCATATTATGATTATTTTTAAATGTTTATGAAATTTTCATGATTGAAATATGATTTTTAAATATCTAAGGGATTTTTATGATTTAAGGAAGACATTTAAAAGACATGTTGCATGCTTGGTTTCAAAAACAAAATTGTTATGTTATGCATGATTTTATAAAGTGATTTGAATGTAAAACATTGAAGGAAGTAAAGTAATTGTGACTAATTCGTTAATGATGGGGATATCGTGAGGGTGATGGTCCCAGTGGGAGTCCGACAATCGTGTTTCCATCATTGCGAATATGTGGTAACGGATTTGTGGTAACGGTAAGAATAGGAATATCGTGAGGGGAAAAGGCCCCAGAGGGAGCCCATTTATGGGAAAAGAGCCTAGAGAGAACCCCGACGATCGTATTTCTATTCGAAAAATGATAGGCCACGGCCCAGTTGACCGGTGAGAGTGTTGCTGGTGTGCCCCGCCGCTCAGTACTGTGGTTACATGTAGATGGATCCATCGACTCTTGAGGTTTATGTCATGATCAGAAAATTCACAATTAACGATCTGAATTCAACAAAGGAAAAGGAAAAAGTAAGAGGAAAAGGAAAATGTTTATGATCATGTTAAAATGTTTTTATGTCATGATAAGGAGAAAATAGAGGAAAAAGATTAAGGGTTATTTATGCATGTCATGAAATGTTATTTTCACCTAAAAGTATTTTCACTGTTGCGTGCGATTTTATACGTATTATTTGTTATAAAGATTATGGTGTGTTGAGTCTTTAGACTCACTAGGTGTGAGGTTGAGGGAGGACTTGACGGATAATTGGACTGGATTGATGGCGCACACAACCCAAGGACCAGCGCTTCTATTTTCCGCATTTACGATTATGACTTATGAATTTTGTTAAAGATTTTAAGACTATTTATTTATGTTTTTTGAGAGATTTTTGAGAGGTTTAGTATGGGCTATACTTTTCAAATTTATTGGTTCTTAGGTTTGGTAAAACATGCGACGATTTCATTTTATGACTATTTCACTTGATTTTTAAAATGCTAGTTGGGTGATGTTTTATTTTAAAGGGGAAAATATTTTTTCATGAGGGTTATGTATATGGCTGAAAATTGAGTGTTTAAAAAAAAATTTCTAGTACTTTTAAAACAATAAAAATGGTAGGAGGTTTCAGTTGGTATCAGAGCAAAGGTCCTGTAAAGGTTTGTGCCACCATCAGCGCCGGGAAGATTAGTCGTCAAGCCTCAAAGTTGTAAGTTTTACATGCTTTATGTGATTCAGTATGATGCTACCTGCATAGCGTTATGAATATTATGTTTATGATACATGTTTATTAGCTTTTTGAGTAGTTATGCTTTGCATGTTTAAATTGCTAAATGGGATAGGATATGTCGCATGATTAGAAAACTTAGATTTAAATGAATGTTGGTTACGTTAGAATTTGGAAAACATTCAGATATAATGCCTCCTAGACTTGCACCCGTTAATGAAAACCAAGCCGAGAATAGTATTAATCGTCGAGGGAATAGTAAAGAAAATGCACCACCACCCCCTCCTCCAGGGGATCCTGCTACTCGTGCATTAGAGGGTATGGCTCGTCTCTTCGAGCAACAAATACAGCAGCAGCAGTTACAACAGCATCAGTTACAGCTGCAGTTATAGCAGATGCAGCAGCAGCAGCTACAACAGCCACCTTGGCCACAGCAGGATATTTATGAGTAGTTCCGGAGGCTAGGGCCCAAGGAATTTTCTGGCACCACCGATCCATTTGCTGCTGAGAGTTGGATCCGCTCACTCGAGGTACATTTTCGCTATCTGGACATGGGAGACGCCGACCGTGTGAGGTGTACTATTTATCTGTTTAGGGACGATGCTTCTTTATGGTGGGAAGGAGCCAAGCATGGTGTTGACCTTGCTACACTCACTTGGGCACATTTCAAGACAAAATTCTATGCAAAATACTTTACTGCGGATGTCAGAGGCCGGATAAAGAGGGAATTTATGACTCTCCATCACGGAGACGTATCTGTTGCTGATTTTGTGAAGAAGTTTAATAGGGGTTGCCACTTTGTACCACTTATTGCTGGGGATGCGGAAGAAAATCTTAGACATTTCATGGACGGCCTACGACCTACTATCTGGGATAAAGTTATGATGATGCGTCCTGGGGATTATGCTATCGCAGTTGCCTATGCATATCAGGCTGAGCAGTCTTTGAAGGACATTGATTTTTGAGATCCAGCGCAAGAGGCAGCACTATCAGAATAACAATCAGCCGAATAAGAAGCCATATATGGGTCCTCCTAGACCTCAAGGGCCTCAAAAGCCCCAAGGTCCAGTCAAGAAGCCAGCTCCACCAAAGCCACAAAATCCTGGAGCACCAAAGCCTGCAGAAAGACAACCATGCAAGGAGTGCAACCGTCTACATCTTGGCAAATGCGAGTTGGGATCATTTAAATGTTTCTACTGAAAGGAGGCTGGTCACAAAGCTATTGATTGCCCAAAGAGGAAAGCAGCTACTACAGCACGAGCCTATGTTATGAATGCCGAGGAACCTGAGGAAGAGGCAGACACTACACTCATCACGGGTAACCTAGTCATTTAACATTTTTATATTGTTTATTATTGCATGAAATGTTAAATTGGTTATTAGAATTGATTTGGAATCAAGATTCAACCTAGTGAAAAATTAGGTTGCATGTCCTACTTAGTTGGATTTAAGTTATGATTTTAGAAACCATAGAAAATGATTTGAATTTTGTGCCTTATTTTATGTGAAGGATGTAATGCTTCCAAATAAAAATTTTAGGGCCAAAATCAAAGGAAATCATAATTAAGGGGTTTAGGAAGAAATTTCGAATTTTTGGAGCGGTTATCATGCAATTTCAAAATTTTAAGGGACCATAATGCAATGTTTCGAAATATAAGGGACCTAAGTGCAAATTCTGAATTCTTAAGGATCAAAAGGCAATTCTCGAAACATAAAGGACTAAATCAGAATTTTCGCAATAATATAAGGACTTAATTGCAATAATTCAAAAATTTGGGGACAATAATGTAAATTTCAAAAATTAGGAGTACTGAAGTGCAATTTTTCCAAGAAATGTTTAAGTTCAACGCGAAATCTTCTTATAACTTTGGGAATCAATGATAGTAAATCCTTAAGATTCAACGCGAAAAGATATAAAAGACAATTTTCATCGCAGGGAGGATCATCATTCTAGGTGTAGCTACCTATGCATTGCTAGATTCAGGAGCTACACACTCTTTCATATCTGAAACCTTCATAAAAAGATTGAAAATTACTCCTCAAGATATGTTTGGGTTTCAAAGTTACTATCCCTTCCGGCGATCAAATGCTCACATCCAAAATTGTCAAGAATCTGGAGCTTCGTTTATTCAGGGATGTAGTCCGAGCAGATCTTATTGTCCTTCCTATGCCCGAATTTGATATTATACTTGGGATGGATTGGTTATCAGTAAATGGAGCTTCGATTGATTTTCGTCAGCGATCAATATCTATTAGGCCACCTAGTGGTAAATCTTTCGTCTTCGAAGCGGCGAGAAACAAGCAAATGCCGCATATTATCTCCTGTCTATGTGCGAGGAAGCTTATTAAGCGTGGATGTCAAGCTTATCTAGCATGTGTCACGACTGCACATGAATCTATCAGTCAGAAGTTAGAAGATGTTGAAATAGTGAGAGATTTTCCTAGCGTCTTTCCCGAAGACATTTCAGGCATTCTGCCTGACCGGGAAGTGGAATTTTCTATTGATCTAATGCCGGGCATGGTTCCTATATCAAAAGCACCTTATCGTCTAGCACCTGCCAAAATGAAAGAGTTGAAAGATCAAATTCAAGAATTTCTAGACAAGGGTTTCTTTCGCCCTAGTTACTGTCCATGGGACGCTCCGGTACTATTTGTGAAAAAGAAAGATGGTAGCATGCGTCTTTGCATTGATTATCGAGAGCTTAACAGGGTCACTGTCAAAAATAAGTATCCACTGCCAAGAATTGAAGATTTTTTTGATCAGTTGCAAAGAGCATCGATATTTTCTAAGATTGATCTGCGATCTGGATACCATCAATTGAAAGTTAAAGAGTCTGATGTTCACAAGACAACATTTCGCACGAGATATGGGCACTATGAGTTTATGGTCATGCCATTCGGGTTGACCAATGCGCCAGCAATCTTCATGGATCTCATGAATCGCGTATTTCAGCCGTATCTGGATCAGTTTATTATTGTTTTTATTGATGACATATTGATCTATTCCAAGAGCAGAGAGGAGCATAGCCGTCATTTGAGGACCGCACTGCAAGTACTGCAAGACAGAAAACTCTATGCAAAGTTCAGCAAGTGCGAGTTTTGGCTTGATAGAGTGGCATTCTTAGGCCACATCATTTCCAGTGGTGGAGTAGAAGTTGATCCAAGCAAAGTGGAAGTAGTGAAAGAGTGGCCAGTACCGAAAAGTGTCACCGAGATTCGCAGTTTCTTGGGGCTAGCTGGATATCATCGCAAGTTTATACAAGGATTCTCATCTATAGAGGTACCTATGACCGCCTTGACAAAGAAAAATGCAAAATTTATTTGGGGACCCGAGTGTCAGGACATTTTTGACAAGTTGAAGCAAGCCTTGATATCAGCACCAGTGTTATCTATGCCATCGGGGCAAGGGGAGTATGTTCTTTATACCGACGCTTCTAAACTTGGTTTGGGCGCAGTTCTGATGCAAAACGACCGAGTTATCGCTTATGCATCAAGACAGTTGAAAATTTATGAAAAGAACTACCCTACTCATGATCTTGAGCTTGCAGCAGTAGTCTTTGCACTAAAAATTTGGAGACACTACCTTTATGGGGAGAAGTGCAAGATATTCACTGATCATAAAAGTTTGAAATACTTCTTTACCCAAAAGTAGTTGAATATGAGACATCGCAGATGGCTTGAGTTAGTGAAGGACTATGATTGTGACATTAGCTACCATCCGGGAAAAGCTAATGTAGTGGCTGAAGCGTTGAGCAGAAAGGCAGCAGTTATCACTCATTTATCACTCAAAAAACCGTTGCAGTCCGAGATACAGCGGTTTGAGCTCACAGTATATGCTAGGGGCGAGGCCCCAAATCTTGCCACACTATCAATCCAGTTGACTTTGAGAGATAGAATTCGAGATGGACAGTCCACTGATGAGCAGTTGCAAAAGTGGAGAGCTAGAGATGAAGCCAAGGGCCGGAATTTATATTCAGTGGTGGATGTTTTAGTCCGTTATCGAGATTTCCTATGGGTTCCTAGTGACGATTCCTTGAGAGATATTATTATGAAGGAAGCCCATGACACACCTTACTCCATCCATCCGGGAAGTACGAAGATGTACAAAGATTTGCAGTTGTTATATTGGTGTCCAGGCATGAAGAGAGACATTCTGAGATTTATATCCGAGTGTTTGACTTGTCAGCAAGTCAAAGCAGAGCATCAAAGACCAGCGGGAAAGTTGAAGCCACTCCCTATTCCCGAGTGGAAATGAGAAAATATCACCATGGAATTTGTTGTGGGATTGCCAATGACTGTTAAGGGATTGAATGCCATTTGGGTGATAGTCGATCGTCTTACGAAATCAGCGCATTTTCTACCTATTAAGACGACATTCACCATAATTCAGTATACCGACTTGTATATTCGAGAGATAGTTCAGCTGCATGGGATTCCTGTATCCATCGTTTCTGACAGGGATCCGAGATTCACGTAATCTTTTAGGAAAAGTCTGCATGCAGCGATGGGGACCAAGCTACTATTCAGTATAGCATTCTATCCTCAAACCGATGGTCAGTAAGAAAGAGTTATACAGATTTTGGAAGATCTACTGCGAGCTTGCGTTATTGATTTCCAAGGCAGTTGAGAACCAAAGTTATTGGTCCTTTCGAGATTTTGGAGAGAATTGGGACACTAGCATACAGAGTGGCGTTGCCACCAGTGCTTTCAGGAGTTCACAATGTGTTCCATATTTCAATCCTGCGGAATTACATGTCGAATCCGTTACATGTGCTTAATTATGAACCACTCCAACTAACTCCAAACATGACCTATGAGGTAAGACCTGTCCAGATCTTAGCAAGGCAAGAAAGAAGATTGCGAAACAAATTCATTCAAATGGTCAAGTTCAAGTGGCTGAATCACTCCGAAGAGGAAGCTACTTGGGAAATCGAGAGGGACTTGAAGAGTCGCTATCCTGATCTATTCGGTAAGTTCTAATTTCGAGGATGAAATTTTATTTAAACGGGGGGGGGGGGGGGGGGGAGGAATTGTAAGGTTCAAAATTAAGACGACGTAATTCAACTGCATGCAAATCTAGGAAATAATGGAAAATGAGTAATTAACTGGTTTTAATTGCTATTTGATTATGCGACATACATGCTTACATGTTAAATATGATTTTATTATCATCATGCATAAAATTTCATTTTTAGGGATATTCAAGTTACGATCGAGGAACGGGGACCGAGGACTGAAAAACGTAAAATGTTTTTGTTAAATAATTATTTTTTTAATTATTTAAAATATGGTTGATGATTTTTAGTATTTTTTTTTAAAAATAAGGGGTTTTTGAGGTGATCTTATACGGTGACACGTAAATTTTAGCGGTGTTGGTTTTTCAACTAAAATACGAGCTTTTGGCAACCCGGCTAATAAATTCACACATTTAATTAAACAAAAACCTTGTTGATATTTTATTAAATACTAATTAAAACTAATGAGCTTAATTTAAAGGCTTAATAGGCCTAAAAGCCTTGAGGTTGATTAATTAATATTTAAAGTGTTAAATTTATCAAAACCCTACACTTTGCACCAAGTAAAAATCGGCCACTCACTTTCAAATTCTGAAAACTCTCCCCCACCCCTCTCCACAATACACACGACAGCACACACATCATATTTTGGAAGAAGAAGTTTCGGTTTTGCAAGGGAAGTTTCCTAGACATCGTCTCCTCGTTCCGTTCTTTGTCGTCAACGGATTTTCGTGCGTATATAACGCAAAGGCACGCCATACATCTCCTTTTCTCATCCATCATATCATATTATTGTTTTAATTAATGTACGCATGAAGAACAAGATTTATTTTTCAGAAATTTTCGGATTATTGCATGCATTCTTGAGGAAACATGATATTTGATGCAAATTCATAAAGTTTTTATGAAAAAGGGGGTTGCCATGAACTTAGGTTGGAACCAGTGATGTTTATACATGATATAGAGTCACACACACTCAACCTAAACACCACCAAAGTCGAAGAAAAAAAAAGGGGCAAGCGAATAATAGAAACCGAAAGTTGCTGTCATGGGGTAAGGGGAACGGGTTCCATGTTGTGAAGGCTGGGGAGTCACGGCTTGGGGCCAGGGCTTGGTCAGGAGATGGTTCAGGAGGTTGCGCAGGGTTGTCCAGGAGGTTGCGCAGGGGTTGGCGCTGCTTCCAGGGGTTCACGGCTCAGTTTGTGGTTCAAGGGCTGGGCTAAGGTTTTGCACTAGAGTCCTAGGAGGGTGCACGGGTGGTTGGTTCAGGGGCTGGGCTCGCTAGTAAGGGGTTGGGACGTAAACCGTAGAGTCCATGTATCATGAAACTCTCGGCCAGATTATGGGCAGTAGAGGGGGTCTTCGTTTTTGGCTTTAGGATGGATTTCATGGTGGTCGAAGGGTCCAGTAGGTTAATTTAGGATGTTGGTCAAGTTCTGGATCGACATGGTTTGGGGGTAACTCGTGAAAATCGAATGTTGGCTCGAGGTCGAAGTTTAGGTGTCAATTATGGTTTTTAAATAAAGAAAAATTGGAAAAACAGCTCACGGGGGCGAGTCATGGTCCATAAGGGCTAAAATAATATAAGAAGACTAAATTTAGAATTTAGGAATTTTGTATTAAAGTTTAGGATTTTTTGGGATTAAAACACCGTCAAAACAGTTAATTAAAGATAAATGAAAAATTCTAATATTTAAGCTAAATAAAATTATGGAAAAATTCATGTAAGCTTAAATAATTATTTGGGACATGTTAAAGTCATGAAATCAAGAAAAAAAAAAGTCAAAATCGAAAAATATCGTGTCCAGGGGTTAAACGGTCTTTTTGCACCTAAAAATTAACAAACGTCATGGCAGTGCCCTAAATGCTATTTTTATGATATTATGATTATTTTTAAATGTTTATGAAATTTTCATGATTAAAATATGAATTTTAAATGTCTAAGGGATTTTTATGATTTAAGGAAGACATTTAAAAGACATGTTGCATGCTTGGTTTCAAAAACAAAATTGTTATGTTATGCATGATTTTATAAAGTGATGTTTATGTAAAACGTTAAAGAAAGTGAAGTAATTGTGACTAATTCGTTAATGATGGGGATATCGTGAGGGTGATGGTCCCAGTGGGAGCCCGACGATCGTGTTTCCATCATTGCGAATATGTGGTAACGGATTTGTGGTAATGGTAATAATGAGAATATCGTGAAGGGAAAAGGCCCCAGAGGGAGCCCATTTATGGGAAAAGGCCCCAGAGGGAACCCCGACGATCGTATTTCTATTCGAAAAATGATAGGCCAGGGCCCAGTTGACCGGTGAGAGTGTTGCTGGTGTCCCCCGCCGCCCAGTACTGTGGTTACATGTAGATGGATCCATCGACTCTTGAGGTTTATGTCATGATCTGGAAAGTCACAATTAACGATCTGAATTCAAAAAAGGAAAATGAAAAAAGAAAAGGAAAAGGAAAAGGAAAATGTTTATGATCATGTTAAAAATTTTTTATGTCATGATAAGGAGAAAATAAAAGAAAAAGATTAAGGGTTTTTTATGCATGTCCTGAAATGTTATTTTCACCTAAAAGTTTTTTCACTGTTGTATGCGATTTTATACGTATTATTTGTTATAAAAATTATGGTGTGTTGAGTCTTTAGACTCACTAGGTGTGATGGATGCAGGTGAGGTTGAGGGAGGACTTGACGGATGATTGGACTGGACTGATGGCGCACACAACCCGAGGACCAGCGCTTCTATTTTCCACATTTACGATTATGACTTATGAATTATGTTAAATATTTTAAGACTATTTATTTATGCTTTTTGAGAGATTTTTGAGATGTTTAGTATGGACTATACTTTTCAAATTTATTGCTTCTTAGGTTGGTAAAACATGCGAAGATTTCATTTTATGAATATTTCACTTGATTTTTAAAATGCTAGTTGGATGATGTTTTATTTTAAAGAGTAAAATATTTTATAAAAAATATTTTCATGAGAGTTAAATATATGGCCGAAAATTGAGTGTTTAAAAAAAAAATTTCTTGTACTTTTAAAGCAATAAAAAGGGCAGGACGTTTCAATAAAGCAGACCAATGATGCACAGTTGACAGAGATGAGAACCAGAGCAGAAGAGAGAGGTAATTCAGAGCTTGGGATGAATAAAGATGGTTTGATGACATTCAGAGGCCGTATATGCATTCCTACTGGTGATGATATTCGGCGAGTCGTCTTGACAGAGGCACATACCATGGCATACTCGATACATCAAGGTAATACCAAGATGTATCAGGATCTTTTAAAACTCTATTGGTGGCCAGGTATGAAGAAGGATATTGCCATGTTTATTTCTCAATGTCTAACTTGTCAGCAGGTGAAAATCGAACACCAGAAACCTGCTGGGACATTGCAGTCATTGCCGATTCCTCAATGGAAATGGGAGCACATTACAATGGACTTGGATATTGGTCTTCCCAGAACGCAGAAAGGCTATAACTCTATTTGGGTTATCGTTGATCGGTTGACCAAGTCAGCGCATTTTCTCCCAGTCAAGACAACGTATTCCATGAACCAGTATGCCGAAGAGTACATAGCAGAGATTGTCAAACTTCATGGTGTTCATGTGTCGATCGTGTCTGATCGTGACCCTAGATTTACTTCAGAGTTTTGGAAGAGTTTATACAGAGCCTTGGGTACACGGTTAGCATTCAGTACAGCATATCATCCCCAGAGCGGCGGTCAATCGGAGAGACTTATTCAGATTTTGGAGGATATGCTCAGAGCTTGTACTCTTGACTATCCTGGTAGCTGGGATTCCAAATTGCCTCTTGTTGAGTTCACGTACAATAACAGCTA
The DNA here is from genome assembly GCF_025594145.1 of Primulina tabacum. Lineage (NCBI taxonomy): Eukaryota > Viridiplantae > Streptophyta > Magnoliopsida > Lamiales > Gesneriaceae > Primulina > Primulina tabacum. The sequence goes on from NC_134561.1 coordinate 10,695,582, forward strand.
CCAGGCGACGATTGGCATGGCACCGTATGAGGCACTTTATGGCAGAAAATGTAGATCCCCCTTATATTGGGAGGAGATTGGTGAGAGAAAGATGTTGGGTCCAGAGTTGGTCCAACAGACAGCTGATGTTGTTGCTGTTATTCAAGAAAGGATAAAGACAACACAGTCAAGACAGAAGAGTTATGCTGATGTAAGACGGAGGCCGTTGCAGTTTGAGGTTGGCGATCACGTGTTCTTGAAGATTACACCTCTTAAAGGTGTGATGCGGTTTGGTAAAAGGGAAAGTTGAGTCCAAGATTCATTGGCCCATTTGAGATCTTGGACAGAGTCGGTGATCGAGCTTACAGGTTAGCCCTACCGCCAGATCTTGATAGAGTTCATAATGTTTTACATGTCTTCATGCTCAGGAAGTATATTGCGAATCCTTCCCATGTTCTTCGTCACGAGCCACTGGATTTGACGTCGAATTTAACGTACCAAGATATTCCAGTCCAGATTCTGGATCACAAAGTTAAAGTATTGAGAAACAAATAGATCAGCACTGTTAAAGTCCTTTGGAGGAATCAATTGATTGAAGAAGCCACGTAGGAACCAGAAGATGAGATGAGAGAAAAGTATCCGGAGTTATTTTCGCAATGACGTCAATTTTGGGGACGAAATTTCTTTAAGGAGGGGAGATTGTAATATCCAAGCTTGGTGAACGGTACGGTTTAAGATTTCATATGTTTATGGACTACTTGGTCAAGTTTAACTATAGTTTTGATGTTAAGAATTTTGATTTATGAGTTATAGTATTGTTGATTATAGATGATGTGTAGTTATATTGTAGCGACGTTACGATTAAATTCATGATAATTTTTATGTTGAGCCAATTGGTATGAGGCTAATCGGAGTGGTTAGATAAGACATAGAGGTGCATCTTTCATGAGGAGAAGCGACGTTATGATTAGATTCTATTTGCAAAGTAAATTGTTGGCTTCAGAGGACACTGCACCCGCGCCAGAAAAGCTACCGCACCCGCGGTGATTGGACAGTATGGCTATCGCACCTGCGGTAGAGAACTCAGCGCACCCGCGGTCGTTTTTTTCGGATTTTTGGATGTGGTTCAGCCTACGTAGCGCACCCGCGGTGCAAGGACTATCGCACCTGCGGTGCATGAACAGTGTAGTCGTCTTTTGAAGTTTTAAGTGATTAAATGCAAGTGTTTGCTCATATTTCCCTCATTTTTCTCCATTCTTCTCAGTTCTTCAGTTCAAGGGGGAGCTAGGGTTCTCATTTCTTTCTTTTGTTCCTTTGATTCAAGCTTCTAGTTGGGTTATTGAAGTGAGAGCAAGATCATTTTGGATTTTAGGAGCTAAGGTAATCTAGTGGTTTTAGTTATTTTTGGATTGTGGTGTTGGGGAAATTATGGAATTTATGATTGTGTTGGTTTTATGGGTTTTATGGTATGGTTATTTGATTATTAAGTTGTTGATGCTTCAATACATGGTTTATTGTTGTAGGATTTATACCAAGAGATTAGAATCAAGCTTTCCATTTGTAGCAAATGGAATTCATCTCTTGTGCTCACATGAAGTATATGTATTATATTTCAATGGTTTTAACATGCTAATCCCTTCCACTTGATTCATGTTATGTATGAATACACTTTGTTGTATATTAGAGGCTTTTATATGTCTCAATTATATAAAAGGGAATGCAAATGAAAAGAGTATTCAAAGTGCTTGTTTTAATGTCCAAGAGGGAGTTCAAATGATTTATTAGATTGATAAATAGATAGTCAGATATTGCATTCAATTAGTTGATCAATGACTAAGGCTTATATCCCAACAGAGTAATCGATTTAAAATCGATGGGATATAGGTACAGAGACAGAGATACTATTTAGATATCAATCAACCGGAGAAAAGAGAAATACCATCGTTATGGTCATGTTATACTATGTTTTATTCATGTTTTAAGAGTTAGATGATATTTAATGATTTCAAAGTCATGTTTTACAGAGTATGATATTTGTAGATTGTTATGTAAGAGTTCCACTTGCTGAGTTTTATACTCATTCCAGTTATTTCATGTGATACAGATAAGAGTGACGAGCCGGAACTTTGATTGGAGCCGAGGTCATATGCACAAAAAGATGGAAGGAAGAAAGATATTTTGTTAGCATTTTGACATGATCAAAAATGATATTTTGTATTTTGATACAACACTGTATTGATCATGTATATACTTTTGATTGTATATATATTGAAAATATATTTATGTCAAGAAAATTTTAAATCCTTCTTTCCTTTAAGTAAATTTTAAAATTTCGCTATTATTTTATGAAATCACTCAAGGGCGTTACAAGCTCCCTCCCACCATAAGGATGCGTCATACCTCAGCATATAAGTGGCGCACCTGACTCAGTCGCCATCCATCATCTCCAGATACTGAAAATGTAGCTCCAATGACCGAATCCAACCCTCCGCCACAAAAAGATCAATGGTACCCCTGAACTCCTTTGGGTTGAGCCATCTGAACTGCTCGTAAATTTATGTCTGAAGCCTACTGCGCCTGCTCCATAAGCCTAGCAATACCCTCAAGTACACGGGCAGCTGCGTCCCCTGGCGGCGGTGGTGGTGGTGGAGGTGGGCCTTTGCCGCATCCTGAAGTATCATCCTAACGATCTGTACTGGGGGCGCGTCTGGGAGGCATGATATCTAAATACACTCCAAATTCTAAACATAACTCATCATGCAATTTAATCTAGTTTTCAAAACATTTTAAGCCTTAAACCATGAAAGCAGCTAAACATGTACTGTAAATCGCTATAGAGAACGAATCATGCAAACATGTAGGTGATAGCATTAAAACATTTAAAACACGTAAACTTACAGACTTGAGGCTTGAAGGCTGAGCTGTAGAAGTTGGCACTGGCACAACCCTATACAGAACACTTGCTCTGATACCAACTGAAACATCTACTAAACGTCTACTAAATAATTTTTTTATCACATAATCGAAACTTAATTTAAATGCATGCATGCAATACTGCAGAAAATTCAAAATTTTAAATTAATAGTAATCAACAAACATGTAAAAATACTGCAGTTAAAATAATGAGAAAACGTCAACCCGAAGCTTACGTTTAAAACATAAAACATATATGAAACATGAAACTCCTGATAACCATCAGAAATAAAAGTACGTAAATATCCAAAATCACATATCTCAAAACATGATGTGCGGAAAAATACAGTCCTCGGGTTCGTGTGCGCACATCCAACTCTGCCTACTCAGTCTTCGGCACCTCCAATCTCCTAATAAACATAATCACCTGCATCATTCACACCTAGTGAGTCTAAATACTCAACACACCTGTAACATAATAGCAAATACATATACATAGCAGGAAATAGTGAAAAGTACTGTAATAAAGTTACGTTTCAAGATCTTATAAAACCGTAGGCATAATCGTGACCTGTCAAAGCATAAACATTAAAATAACATATCTCAACATATCAACATATACGTGTTCGTTTTTCTTAATTTGAATTTTGTTGATTAGCTGTAATTTTCGTATCATCGTATTAGGCGATGGATCCATCTACGTGTAACCGAGGTACCCGGCGGCGGGGACATCAGCGACAGTATTATCCATCCAATGAGCCTTGGCCTTACATATCATCGTATTGACGTTTTCGTATTAGTCACAACCAACTCCATTCCTTCAAAAACATGTCATCGTATTCGGCACTTATAAAATCATGCATATACGTAAATTTTGCTTAAAATCAATCATGCAATGTAAAAAGTCATATTGGTGATAACAAAAAAACATTTAAAACATGTCAAATCGTGTTTAGTACGCTGCCAAGGCTACTAACTCGACCCGAAGGTGACCACGCTTAAGTCATAATTCAATGATTCCCAATCAAGCCTCATATGATCCAATCTAATCCTCAGTAAACCTGGTCATAACAACGTATCAACATCCTAATGAGACAATAGCGCTAAAAACAAAAGCCCCTCAAACAGACTAGCGCCTAGGCGCTGACATTGTGGTGCTGCGGCGCTTGGTTAGCGCATAGGCGCCCGGCATCAGCGCTGCGGCACTACATGTTCTAGCTCAAGCAGCGCCAAAAGGGGAGTGCCACGGCGCTAACCCTGCGACAGAAAAACGTCCAAATCCATCAAAGCTAATTAAACCGCTCAAAAACGTTGATAACTTCGCGTAGGACGAGCACCGGAGAAAATGGGGAAGACTTCTCTTGAAAACCTTGAGGAAAAACAATATGGCTGCTAAATCTTTTTGAATGGGAGGCTGCTGAAAGGGGAGGGGCGGCCGAGTGCTTTGAGGGTAGGGTTAGGTTAAGGGGTGTTTAGGTTAAATATGATACACTAATGGGCCACACATAATTATTAAAGGGGTTTTAAAAAAACGTTTTTGGCCCATAATGCAATAAAATAAACCCGACAAGCCCAATAACACTCTCGAAAAATATTTAATTTTTGTACAATTTTGAAAATATTGACCGAATCCTCAAAAAAGTCTTTCGAATCTATAAAATTTACGTACCGGTTTAAAATACGGCCCGTCGAGTAAAATACCTAACCAAAGCCCATTTTTGAAATTTCCCCTTAAATACACCATATATTAAATAATTAAAAATAATTATTTAATAAAAATATTTTTCGTGATTATCATCGGTCTCCGTTCCTCGTTCGAGCGCGAAATGCAACTTAAAACCCTAATGCATGAAGCTTTTAATATAACCATGAAATAACACCTATCCATGCCGTACTCAAGAAATACAATGCATAAAAATCAGTAATCACATATTTTAAACAAAACCCTAGAATGCATGCAGTCGGGTTACGTTGTTCGAATTTCCTAGACCTTACACTCTTGATGTCATCATGATGACAACCGAGTAGCTCCCATACTCTTGATGTTACGTGCATGGACTAGCGGCGATTTGATAATGAGTTCCTATCATGGGTGAAAATTGTTACCGTTGTTTATTCGATTCGTTTGGACTCTGTTTGACATAAATTATTTGCAATGCCCGAGATTTATTTTGCGATTAATCTATGATTATTGATTTTGAGTTGATATGATTATGAAGGACCCCTCCGAGACTTGATTTGAGGTAGCGTGTAAGGACCGTGTATCGTATTATCGTAAATCTTATATTGATTATCGATAATTAATGAAATTGTCATGTGATTATGTATTTGATGTATATCGTGACAATGAAATTGAGAAAATGAATATTGAATATAAATTGACGTTGTAAGAGCTCGAGTGGAGAAGCCGGACGCCAATATCATACAAAAAATTAATTATGTACAGAACGTGTGGCGCCCGGGCGGTAGAAAATGACCTCCCGAGCGCCAGGGTATATGACAATGTATGTTCGGGCAGAACCTGTCGCGCCCGAGCGGTAATGTTTGACCGTCCGAGCGCGGTACAAGTGAAACTCGGGGGCAGAACCTCTCGCGCTTGGGCGCGAGAATTCTACCGCCCGAGCGCCGAAGCGGTGGGGATAAGAATCCCTTCTTTCTTTCTTTTCCTTCGTCAGTTCATTTCAGCAACTTCGAGGGAAAGGTAGAGAATTTGATTTCTTTCGTCCGAATCGACTTCGAAACGCTGTTTAAACGCGAAACAAATTATAGATACGGAATCTTCGGGTCGAGGTCTTCTGACTGAGGTAAATTTCTTCTAGTTTCAGCAGCTCTAAATATCAAAGTGCTGGAATAGCATGTATTTGAAGTTGAAATTCCTATATGTAGTAGAATAACCGACGAGAAACTCATATTCGAAGTCGGAATTGAATTATGTTATGATTTGGATTTGATATGAATTTTTGAAGTTTCAAATGATATTTGAAACTCATATTAATGATTTTGGATTATGTTATTGATTGGAATGAGTATGTTATTGATGTAGATAAAATATTATACCGATATCTTCAGGCTACATCAACTGGAAACGAAGAATTGAGGTATGTTGCGATCGGGTAACATACGACAGGTATCTGTATTATATGATATATTTTGTATTGGTTTGATTGATTGGAATGAGAATATATGTCTATATGCCTTATTTGTTGAGTTTATGTGGCATACATGACATTGTTATTTGAATATCAATGTATAAAATAAATGTTTTGTTAACACACATCGTTTGATGCATATACATCGATACATGACATGCACGTTGAGCTATGATCCTTGGATACCCTGATATGATTTGATTGGATTCTAGGGTTTGTGAACACAATGCTATGTTTGGTATTACATGACCCTTAAAACATAGACATTTGTGGCCCCGACGATTGATTTGAGATTTGTGATTTGATGGCGATTCGTCGATGCTATCATACGAGTATCCCTTATTGAGGCCGGTGTGCCAGCTCGTACATTGATTTGATAGCGATTCGTTTGATTCTGACATGTGCTCAGTGGATGGGCATTTGACCTGATACCTCCACGACATACATGCATTGCATATCATATATCATTGTTTAGATACTTGGGGTATATATGATGGTTGTTCCATACGGAGTTTTGCTCACCCCAAGGGGGGCTGTTGTTGTTTTTGTGTGTGGAAAATGACAGGTACTCCAGGTTATCAGGAGGCCGGAGATGGTACTTCTGGAGGGAGTCACAGTTTGAGTTGAGGTTTATATTTTGTTCCCAGTATATATGTATATGTATCTATATACCGGGGCATGTCCCGAGGATATGAGTTGTTTGTCTGTGATTGGTTTTGATTACGTGTGGGCATGTTTATGATATGAGATTAAATACTATTTTTAGTATTTAAATTATAGAAGAAATATTTTGGGCTCATTGTAAAGAAATTTTAAACTCGTTTTCCGCTATAATTAGTTAACCCTAATCAAAGTGCATTGTAATAACGATTAGGAGCTAAGGGCCCCACATAGCGTGTGATACCGCATGTGCGAGGGCAGAACACCTCGCGCATATGCGCGACACAATGCGCGCATATGCACGAATTGAGTGCGCGCATATGCACGATCGTGTGCAAGAAAATATGCCAAGTCCAGAGAACCTCATGCATATGCGCGGCGATGGTGCACGCATATGCGCGAGCTGCCGAAAAAATGGGGGCTGAGACCAGTAGGTCTCGCGCATATGCGCCGAGGAGGGTGGCGCATATGCGCGAGACGTGATGCTTGAAGAATAAGCCACTTGGCCTGGACATGCAATATATAAAATAGAAGCCTCATTCTCCAGACAGCAACGAAGGGAAGAAAGAAACGAAGAAACAAGGGCCAACTTCAAGTTCTTGAGATAGAATTCTGAATTACGCAAAATCCGTCGATTCGATTTTGAATCCGACTTCAGTACTATGTTCCTATCGACAAAGACTTCAACTGAATGTAAGTTTCGTTATATTTTGATATGATTTGAAAATATGATATTGAAGGAATCAGATATGATTCATATACGCTGTTCTTGACATAGTAGACATCGTATAATTGAAATCGGATCGAAGAACAAATACCGTTTGAAATTGTTATGATTTTTCAGAGTTGATTTGATTGAGATTATACAGATTTGATATCAGATTATGTTTGTCGATCAATTATGAGTTGATATTGATATCTGTTGATATTTGTATTGCTGGATATATTGAAATTGTGCAGTTATGCCGTTGAAACAGAATTAGATTGAGTTCTGATTATATCCAGTATTAATCTGAGTGGTATATTATATTATACTCCTCGATATTGTCCTTGCCAGATTGAGTATTGACAGGCTTCGAATTCGAGACTTCGACTCCGCCAGACCAAGAAAAGAAAGGTATAAATCAATGTTAACCGGGAGATCGACTCGAGTCAGATTGGACTTGAGTTTCACAAAAACTACATACTTTATTTCATTTCATTGATGTTTGCAAGTCATGAGATTAATATGCTAAGTCTATTGAGTTATAGCAAAGCGTGTATTGAGTCATGGGCGGAGATGCCTAGTCTTTGGCAGATATGCCAAGTTTTTGGCGGATATGCCAAGACACTGGATGTTTGGTTTATATCGATGTTGCGTAGGAGAAGATCGGCTTCTATTGCCGAGATTCGGTATATTGTGCCAATGCCCAGGAACCGGGATCCCTAGATTAGAAATGAGTCGAGTTTGAGATGACGAGTCACTAGTTTGATTTACAGTTTTATATCGATTCATTTGTTCAGATTATGATACATGTTATTGATATCTGTTTCATGCTTTTATAACAGTTTATATGATTGCATGTATACGTTGTTTGTAATGGGAATGTTATTCTCACCGGGGTTAACCGGCTGTTGTTGTGTTTGTATGTGTGCATGACAATAGGTGGGACAGGATCAGGGTCAAGAAGAGGATGAGAAATTATAGTTAGCGTGGAGATTCGGACCCAGAAGTAGAATAGGCTTCAGCACTTGATATACAGTAGTTGAACCCTAGTTTGATTGTAATGTAATGGTACAAGACTTGTACTTTTTATATTGATGTTTATATCAGATGGATATCATTATGTTTCCGCACTTGTATTTAAAAAAAAAAAATTTAGTCCCAAGTTTATTTAATTGATCCACATTATTCCGTTGTTACCTTTAACACATTGCGTTTCATTTTATTGCATTTCCTCGTATTTTAATTGATTATTATGTGTGTAAGGCCCGAGATTTTATTACTGTAATCTGAGATTAATCTGAAATGATTTATTTATTAATTGAGATGATTATAGACGAAACGGATCAGACCGGGAGAGCCGAAAGAAGAGTTGACATGAGGTGCAAGACATGTGTGGGCGCACATGCGCGACATGTATGGGTGCACATGCGCGAGGAAGACAGAACCATGCGCGCACATGCGCGCCTTGAATGCGCGCACATGCGCGGAACGTCCAGAGAGTTCGGCGCACCTGCGCGGCGGAAGGCGCGCATTTGCGCGAGCCATGCAAGAAGCCAAGGGAGAATTCCAGAGAGTTCGGCGCATATGCGCGACGTAGATGGCGCACATGCGCGTGATGGGCAGAATGTTCGGCGCATATGCGCGAGAAGACAAAATGCTGGTCCAAACAACCGGCGCATATGCGCGACTTTGTGCGCGCATATGCACGCAACGTGCAGAACATACACGATGCCACTTGCCTTGAAGAAATTGAGAGAAAAGAGTGAATTTTTCTTCGACGTGAAAGATTTGTGATTTACGAGAAATCCGTCCGTCAGAATTTGAATCCGACTTCAGTACTGTGTTCCTATCAACGCAGGCTACAACTGGACGTAAGTTTTGTTACGTTTAGATACGATTTGAAATTATGATGTTGTTAGAATTGAATAGGAATCATATATGGTGTTTTTGATACAGTGGACATCGTATAATCGAAGTCAGATTAAAGACCAGACTGGTTATGTAATTGTTATGATTTTTGGAACTGATTAATTGAGATTCGATATCAGATTTGTATTGTTATTGAAAGTATGAGTTGCACCAATATTGATTATGAGTTCTGGTATTATATCTGTGGTGTTGGAATTGACGGGGTTATCGAGACTGTATTGCTATGCCGTCGAAACATAAGTTAATTGATATTGATCAGATTCGGTATTGGTTGAGATTGTATTGTGGTACCCTATGTCGATTGGCACTGATCAGATTATGTTTTGATTTGAGTATTAATCAGAACAGGTTTTGAACTGAGTTATATACTGATATTGTATCTATTCGATTGTCATTATCAGATTGGGTATGGATAGAGTTGACTTCAATACTTCGTCTTCGTCGGACAGAGAAGATAAAGGTATAAATTAATGTTGAGTTGGGATTGCACAACTCGAGTGAGGTTTGGCTCGAGTTTCCCTAAATCACATACTTTACCTTATTGTCTTGATTTGATTGATGTACTTGTTCTCTTGGTTTATAGACAGTAGGTATTAAACGAATAATCTTGTGACAGAAGTGCCTGATAGTGGTGGGATCGCCACGGGCATATTGCACGATGTCACAAGATAGTGTATTGGCGATTGTGCCAAAGTCTGTCACCGGATGTTTGGCTTTCGATGTGGATAGAAATGTGGCTTCTTCTATTACTGGTGATCGGTACCGTATCGATGTGGATAAAATCAGAGCTTCTTCTATTACTGGTGATCGATACCATATCGATGTGGATAGAATCGGTATTTCTTCTATTACTTGTGATCGATATGGAATGCTAACATCTGGAAACCGGGATCCCTAGACTATGATTGAGTCTAGTCTTAAATGTGAAGTCATAAGTCTAATTGACAGTTTATATTGAGTTACGTTTGATTATGTTCCTGATGATGGTACATGCTTAGAATAGGATTTATTCTTGATATAGATTTATATTCTGATCTGAATACATGTTAGAAATATCTGTTATATGCTTTTATATTGTTTTTATGATTACATGTATACATAATTTATACTGAGAATGTAATTCTCACCGGAGTTATCCGGCTGTTGTCTTGTTCGTATGTGTGCATGGCAACAGGTGGGATAGGATCAGGGTCAAGAAAAGAACGAGGCTGGACTAGATAGCGTGGAGATCCGGGCTCTAAGGCAACTTAGGATTCAGCACTGTCATATAGTTGAACCTAGTTGAATTCTTGTAGACAATACAAGATTTATATGTTTATGTTTAGTATATAATCTGAATTGAATTACATTACGTTTCCGCTTTGTATTTTAAAAAAAAAATTTAGACCCTGTTTATTATAATTGTTTGAATTATTCCTAAAGACGATTAAGAAATGAATTAGCGTCCGGGTCCCCACAATAGGTGGTATCAGAGCATTAGGTTCCAGAACAGTAGGTTCTAGAACTGTAGGTTCCTGAGATTGAGATAGAAGAGAGTGAGCGGGGTAAATTGAGTTTTCTTTCCTGCTTTTGATTGCTAGCATGTGACTTATTATAATGTTGACTTACATTGTGTATGGTAGCATGATATTATGTTTACTACTTTTAAATACATGTACCTGAATACCTGAGTTGATTTGGTAATATGTCTGATTTGAAAATAAATCAGAACCAATTCTCGATCAGAGATAAGCTGATCAAAAAGGGACTGAGATTGATTTATCTCATGTGATGGCTAACTCTTGTGGTAAGCAGATATACCTCCCTGATGAATTCCTGAAAGGGGTAGTACTTCGATTGATCAGATGGATGAGACAGAAACTTTGATGGAAACACAGATGAAGAGGTTTCAATCGTTTCAACCGCCGATTCTGAAGGGTAATGAGACGCTAGTGGAGTGCGAGAATTGGTTAGATGATATAGATATACTCTTTGATTCACTTGATTATCCAAATGAACGGAGAATTAAACTGGTGCCCAATCAGTTACACGAGGTCGCTAGGAGTTGGTGGAATACAACCAAAAGAGTATTAGAACAGCGGGGTACGATGATTACGTGGGAAGTCTTTAAAGCTGAATTTTATCGAAGATTCTTCTCAGGATCGTACCGAGAGGACAAGAGAGCAGAGTTTGAGAATTTGAGACAAGGCCAACTGAATATTGAAGAATATGTTGCTAAATTCTCTACTCTACTGCGTTTTGTTCCTCAGATAGCTGGGAATGATGAAGCTGTAGCTGATCAGTTCATCAATGGATTAAATTCTGAGATAATTGCCTTGATAAAGGTAGAACGACCCCATCAGTTTGTTGATGCTTTGAATAAAGCAAAAAGAGCTGAGGCGAGTCTGATTAGACAACAAGAAAGGTTGTGTGCAATGCAACCCCAGACACAACAATTCCCTCTCCGATCGGATAGTGGCAGTACGAGTGGGAAGCAAGATTTGCTGAAAGCTCAAAAGAAACAGTTCAAGAAGTTAGGGAGCGGTTCAACTAGCTCCAGCGGTTCTAGCCCAAGTTACATCGGAAATTATTGTAGAACCTGTGGAGGAAGGCATCCCACAGAGCAATGCCGAGGTGTACTTGGTAGTTGTCATGTTTGTCGACAACCAGGACACTTTGGTAAAGTCTCTCCACAGAAAGGTTCCCGAAGATTTCAGGGAGCAGAATCATCTGGTGGTAGTATTCGAGGAACAGACCCAGGACACACGTGATGATATAGTGGCAGGTAATAATCTTTTATGATTATGTTGCATATGTATTGATATATACTAATGCATTTCCTACGATTATCTTTGACTGAGTTGTATTGATATATGTTGTACCTGCTGGGTCTGTATTACTGTAGTATTGATCTTTGTACCTTTTGGGGAGAGGAATTGATATCAGTGAATTCTGTGATATATTGTGTACTGCAGTAAAAAGAGAACGAGATTGAATTAGATTGTATTGTACTTGTGTTATCTGATTCTGACTACATTATTGATATTAATATGCTAACAAGTACAGAACTGTTATACATTCTTGCCAGGAGATGGTAAGATTCGGACCTGAAATTGTCGATGAACGAATGATATACGGTAAGGATTCTCGATTTTGAATTCCTTGATATCCGTATTATGTATGATTCGATGATTATAGAAAAGAATGGAGTAATTCCTTATGTATTCAGTTGATTACTGAAGTTGAGCCTATCTGGAAATGATTTGTCAGTAGCAGGAGAGTTGCTATAGTCGTTCCAGATGAAATTCCAGGTTTGTCTTATATCAGGGAGAGCGACTTCAGCCTTGATTTGATATCAGATATGAATTTCATTGTAGACTTCTGTACATAATGATATTGATTGAATTGAAAGAATTGAAATGTTAGTGAGAAGATTTATAGCCTGAGAGTTAGAGTTACATCTGATTATGTGTTTCTCTGGGAAATACTTTAGTTCTGTGTATGGGTTGATAAATCCTGTGTTCCGAAGTGTTCTGATGACCTTATGCTCGTTTTATCTATGATATTTTGATATATTCGCAGCGTATGATTGATTGAATCGAACTGTTGAAATTTGTAGTGAATATTCTGGGAACTGAGATTGTTGTATACAGAATTGTTCGGCTATGAATCCAGATTGCAACAGATTGTATTCAGAGTCTGTGATATCTGAAGATAGTATACTGATTGATTGTAGCACAGTTGAGATAGTGATCAGTGGCTGAAAACGACATTGATAATGGCAGAACTTCAGAACGTTCAAGCCGGCTCAGAGCTGATGTTGAAAAATTTCAGCAGTTCCGAAGTTTGATCAGAACCTGATTTCGATAATCAGAATAGTGTGTCAATCAGAATACCAGGTAGGTAATGCTTTATTTTATATAATTAGCTGATTTGTTTGTGCCAGATATTTCGAAATTAAAATGACAGGTAGTGTCAGATGCACACTGTAGTAGATTCAGTATTATTCTGGTAACAGGAAATGTGTGATAATTCGAACGGACAGTTTTGATGTAAATAAACGAAATCAGTTATGTAAGAATTTGTATTGAAATGTCTAAATCGCTGACAGATGAAGACAGGAAGATAAAAACCAGGAAATTGAATATACAGATTATCGATTTCTGAACAGAAATAGGAGTACAATTTTATGGATCTGGTAATACTTACCGAAATATTGCCAAGAATGTACCAGAATGTGGTTATGATTAAACGATTGTTCAAATCTATATATGTTATATTGTACAAAATGACGTGCAGATATGACTAGATGACTAAGAGGTATGTCAGAAAAGGGGTCAGATTATGTTGAATGCCAGAGTTAATTATATCATACCGTGATTTTAGTTGATTTTATACTGTTGGCAGAATGTATAGCATGATTTTTTTTATCTATGGTTTATAGATTGACGGATAGTCGGAGCGAACTATCTAGATACTGGAGGATATCCAGGAACTGTAGTGTTGGATTTTAGCACTAGTTACCTGATGTCTTGTCACTTTATGAATTATTGTACAATAATAGCTATTAGATGAATATCGAAATAGTTTTAGTCGAGGTATTGTACAGTGAGAACAGCGGATTTCCTTCGTATGGGGATGATACTGCGGTGATACCTGAGATTGGATTTGATGGGATCAGAGATATGAAAAAAAAATGAAACTGATTTAGAAGCAAATGAAGATAGTTCGGAGATTGATACGAAATATGCCAACGTCAGGTGATGACAGTTGGTATTTGAAGCCGAGATTGAGTTATTAAGAGCAATTGATTGATATATACAGATGTTGTATAGCCAGCATTCGCAATTGATTTTATCAGAATGATCTTAAGTAGTATGATGATATTATACTTCTTGAATTCTTCTTCAAATTGAAATCAGGGATGCGTGAAAGAATGAAAATTCAAAATGAAGACTATTCTGTTGTTGGAAATACGGTAAAGTTAGCAGGGCATTAAAAGAGACAGAATCTGATATGAGATTGAGATTTCAGAATGATTTTATAGAATAAATTTTCTGAAATAACCTCTAGTATACATTTCTTCCTTATCTGAATTGATTGCCTGTGATTTCGAGGACGAAATCATATCTTAGAGGGGGAGAAATGTAAGGCCCGAGATTTTATTACTGTAATCTGAGATTAATCTGAAATGATTTATTTATTAATTGAGATGATTATAGACGAAACGGATCAGACCGGGAGAGCCGAAAGAAGATTTGACATGAGGTGCAAGAAGAGTCCCCGCGCACATGCGCGACATGTATGGGCGCACATGCGCGAGGAAGACAGAACCATGCGCGCACATGCGCGGCTTGAATGCGCGCACATGCGCGGAATGTCCAGAGAGTTCGGCGCACATGCGCGGCGGAAGGCGCGCATGTGCACGAGCCATGCGAGAAGCCAAGGGAGAATTCCAGAGAGTTCAGCGCATATGCGCGACGTAGATGGCGCACACGCGCGTGATGGGCAGAATGTTCGGCGCATATGCGCGGAAGTGATTGGCGCATATGCGCGCGAAGACGAAATGCTGGTCCGAACAACCGGCGCATATGCGCGCAACGTGCAGAACATGCACGACGCCACTTGCCTTGCTGCATGCCTGATATGTATATATATATATATATATACAAGCATTCATCTGTCAAAAAATGAAAGAAATTGAGAGAAAAGAGTAAAGTTTTCTTCGACGTAAAAGATTTGTGATTTACGAGAAATCCGTCCGTCAGAATTTGAATCCGACTTCAGTACTGTGTTCCTATCAACGCAGGCTTCAACTGGACGTAAATTTTGTTACGTTTATATACGATTTGAAATTATGATGTTGTTAGAATTGAATAGGAATCATATATGGTGTTTCCGATACAGTGGACATCGTATAATCGAAGTCATATTAAAGAACAGACTGGTTATGTAATTGTTATGATTTTTGGAATTGATTAATTGAGATTCGATATCAGATTTGTATTGTTATTTAAATTATGAGTTGTACCAATATTGATTATGAGTTCTGGTATTATATCTGTGGTGTTGGAATTGACGGGGTTATCGAGACTGTATTGTTATGCCGTCGAAACATAAGTTAATTGATATTGATCAGATTCGGTATTGGTTGAGATTGTATTGTTGTACCCTATGTCGATTGGCACTGATCAGATTATGTTTTGATTTGAGTATTAATCAGAACAGGTTTTGAACTGAGTTATATACTGATATTGTATCTATTCGATTGTCATTATCAGATTGGGTATGGACAGAGTTGACTTCAATACTTCGTCTTCGTCGAACGAGAAGATAAATGTATAAATTAATGTTGAGTTGGGATTGCACAACTCGAGTGAGGTTTGGCTCGAGTTTCCCTAAATCACATACTTTACCTTATTGTATTGATTTGATTGATGTACTTGTTCTCTTGATTTATAGACAGCAGGTATTAGACGAATAATCTTGTGACAGAAGTGCCTGATAGTGGTGGGATCGCCACGGGCACATTGCACGATGTCACAAGATAGTGTATTGGCGATTGTGCCAAAGTCTGTCACCGGATGTTTGGCTATCGATGTGGATAGAAATGTGGCTTCTTCTATTACTGGTGATCGGTACCGTATCGATGTGGATAGAATCAGAGCTTCTTCTATTACTGGTGATCGATACCATATCGATGTGGATAGAATCGGTATTTCTTCTATTACTGGTGATCGATATAGAATGCTAACATCTGCAAACCATGCCAAAAACATTTATTATACATGCTAGATCAAATATTTCCTCATGTAAATGCATATACATCAGCATACATAACGTGAATGATGAGAAAAAGAATGATACAACGCGTGCCTTTGCGTTAAACCGCTCGAAAACGTTGATAACTTCGCGTAGGACGAGCACCAGAGAGACGGGGGAAGACTTCTCTTGAAAACTTGAGGGAGAATGATATGGCTGCTGAATCTTTTTGAATGGGAGGCTGCTGAAAGGGGAGGGGCGGCCAAGTGCTTTGACGGTAAGGTTAGGGTTAGGTTAAGGGGTGTTTAGGTTAAATAATGATACACTAATGGGCCACAAATAATTATTAAAAGGGTTTTAAAAAAAAATTAGCCCATTATGCAATAAAATAAACCCGACAAGCCCAATAACACTCTCGAAAAATATTTTGTTTTGGTACGTTTTGAAAAATATTTACCGAACCCTAAAAAAGGTCTTCTGAATCGATAAAATTTGTGTACCGGTTTTAAAATACGGTCCGACGAGTAAAATATCCAACCAAAGCACATTTTCGAAATTCTATATTAAATACACGATATATTAAATAATTAAAAATAATTATTTATTAAAAATATTTTTCTTGATTATCCCTGATCTCCGTTCCTTGTTCGAGCGCGAAATGAAATTTAAAACCGTAATGCATGAAGCTTTTAATATAACCATGAAATAACACCTATCCATGCCATACTCATGCAATACAATGAATAAAAATCATTAATCACATATTTTTAACAAAACACTATATTGCATACAGTCGGGTTACGTAGTTCGGATTTCCTAGACCTTACAAATTACCTCCCTTAAATTGAATTTCGTCCTCGAAATTAAAATGTTCCGAATAACTCCGGGTAGCGACTCCTCATCTCGACCTCAGTCTCCCAAGTATCCTCCTCTTCAGAATGATTCATTCACTTGACTTTGATCATTTGGATCTCCTTGTTCCGAAGTCTCCTCTCCTGTCTGTCCAATATCTGAGTCTCTCGTCGAAAGACAGGTTCAGTGTCAGCTGAAGTGGCTCATAGTTCAGCACATGCGAAGGATTCGATATGTACTTCCACATCATAGAGACTTGGAACACATTATGAACTCCCACCAGATTTGGCGGTAATGCAACTCTATATACGAGCGTCCCAAATCTCTCTAGGATCTCAAACAGTCCTATGAATCTAGGACTGAGTTTGCCCTTCTTTCAAAATTTCATCATACCCTTCATCGGTGCGACTTTCACAAAAACATGATCCCCTACTGCGAACTCAAGATCTCTGCGCCTTTGATCTGCCTTGCCCGAATTATGTATCTCAGTTTTGATTGCACTGTCATGTTAGAAAGATTAGGAGCATCGCCCCTGGAGTAAACTACAAGCTCAAATATCTTAATCTATGCTTGCAACGGTCTCTGTACCGACAATTGAGCGATCATTGCATTCTCCCTGCTCAGGGCATCTGCAACTACATTAGCCTTACCCGGATGGTAGCTAATGTCACAATCATAATCCTTCACTAGCTCCAGCCACCTCCGCTATCTCATGTTCAGCTCTTTCTCTATCAAGAAGTACTTCAGGCTCTTGTGATCAGTGAAAATCCTGTACTTCTCCCCATACAGGTAATGCCTCCAAATCTTCAGGGCAAAAACCACTGCTGCTAGCTCGAGGCCATGAGTAGGATAATTCTTCTCATGGACCGTCAGCTGTCTGTAGGCGTAGGCCATAACTCTGTCATGCTACATCAGAACCGTGCCCAAATCGAGCTTCGAAGCATCTGTATAAACCACACTCTCCTTTCCCTGATGGAATAGCTAGAACTGGTGATGTGGTCAACGCTTGCTTCAGCATGTCAAAAACTCTCCTGGCACTCTGATCCCCAGATGAATTTGGCATTCTTCTTCGTCAAGGCGGTCGTAGGCACTGCAATAGAAGAGAAGCCCTGAATGAAATTTCGATATTATCCAGCCAATCCCAATAAACTGCAGATCTCTGTCACGTTATTCGGTTCTGGACAATCTCGGAATGCCGCCACCTTACTAAGATCAACCTCCACTCCATATCGGGATACAATGTGGCCCAAAAATTCCACAATGTCTATCCAGAACTCGCACTTACTAAACTTGGCATACAAACGTCTGTCCTGTAAAGTCTGCATTACGGTCCTAAAATGTTGACAGTGCTCCTCTCTGCTCTTCGAAAAGATCAGGATGTCGTCTACGAAAACTATGACGAACTGATCCAAATACGGCTGAAACACGCGATTCATGCGATCCATGAAGATCGCTGACGCATTCGTCAAACCAAAGGTCATCACCATAAACTCATAGTGCACATAACGCGTGATGAATGTCGTCTTATGCACATCAGACTCTCTCATCTTAAACTGGTGATATCCTTATCGGAGATCCATCTTCAAGAATACCGATGCTCCCTAAATCTGATCAAATAGATCCTCGATCCTTGGTAGTGCATACATGTTCTTGATCGTGACTCTGTCCAACTCTCTGTAATCAATGCAGAGCCGCATGCTGCCATCTTTCTTCTTAACAAACAGTACAGGTGCGTCCCATGGGAAAAGCTAGGGCGAATGAAACACTTATCTAGCACGTCCTCAATTTGATCCTTCAGTTCCTTCATCTCTGTAGGTGCTAGACGATAGGGCTTCTTAGAAATAGGCACGGTACATGGCATAAGCTCGATAGAAAATTCCACCTCTCTGTCTAGTCGGATGCCTAAAACATCGTCAGGGAAAACACTGGGGAAGTCGCTGACTACTTCGACCTCATCTAGCCTCTGACTAACTGGCTCAGTCACTGACACGATACTGGCCAAAAATGCCTGGCAGCCTCTCCTCATGAGCTTCCTCGCACAGATGCAAGAAATGATGTGAGGCATCTGCTGATGTCTGACTTCCTCTAATAAAAACGTCTTACCACTGGGCGGTCGGACAGATACTGATCTCTGTCGAAAATCTATGACAGCTTCTTTCGAAGAAAGCCAGTCCATACCGAGAATAATATCGAACTCCGATAGCAGTAACACAATCAAGTCTGCTTGCACCACATTTTTCTATAACCGAAGCTCCAATCCCTTCACTATCTGTGAGGTATGCATCTGATCTCCAGATGGAATCAAAACTCTGAATCCCAAATCCATAGCCTCTGGTATGATTCCTAGTTGCTTGACAAAAGATTCGGATATAAACGAATGTGTAGCTCCAGAATATAGCAATTTGTACGTAGCTACACCTGAAATATATATCTTTCCTGCGACAAAACATACCATCAAATCTGATCGCGTTGTAACTTAAGAAATTTTCTACCAGTAATTATCCCAAAATCCTCGAAAAATTACTGATCTACTTCTAGTACCCAATCAAAAATCTCGAATTTTTACTTCAAACATTGTGGAAATTACAATTTTGCCCTTAAAATTTCGAATTCTTTATGATTTGGCCCTAAAATTTTCGAAAATTGCAAATTTGTCCCAAAATTTTTTGGATTTAGCCCAAATAATTCCTTAAAAATTTCGAAATTGATCCTCACAAATTTTAAAATTTCGCAAACAGTCCCTAAAATTTCGGTTTTTGCAATTATAGTCCTTATCACCCTTAATCAACTCAATTTGATCCTTAAGCCCAACTAATTAGAACATATAACCTAATTTATTCTAGGTTCTCAATCCAAAATAATTCCCATAACCATCATATAACCCATGCAAATAAGGCGGTAAATTAAAATTCTTATACATAAAGGTTACAGATGATCACCGTAGAGTTTGGCTCCGCCTCTGCCTCTTCTGCATGCATCACATAGGCCCTGCCAATCATAGGGCCCTTGTTCCTGGGGCAATCAGCGGCCTTGTGGCTCTCCTCTTTGCATACAAAGCATCTGAAGGAGCCCCACATGCATTTGCCGTAGTTCAATTTGTTGCACTTCTTGAACAGCTATCCTTCCACTAGCTTGGGAGCCCTTGGTGCTTGTGGAGGCCACTGCTTTCCTAGCCTCATAAACTGTCCCCGGGGCTTCTTCTGTCCCATGCTTCCTTGAGGAAAAACAATATGGCTGCTGAATCTTTTTGAATGGGAGGCTGTTGAAAGAGGAGGGGCGGCCGAGTGCTTTGAGGATAGGGTTAGTGTTAGGTTAAGGGGTGTTTAGGTTAAATAATGATACACTAATGGGCCACAAAAAATTATTAAAAGGGTTTTCAAAAAACGTTTTTGGCCCATTATGCAATAAAGTAAACCCGACAAGCCCAATAACACTCTCGAAAAATATTTAGTTTTGGTACAATTTTGAAAATATTGACCGAATCTTCAAAAAAGTCTTCTGAATCGATAAAATTTGCGTACCTG
The DNA here is from genome assembly GCF_025594145.1 of Primulina tabacum. NCBI lineage: Eukaryota > Viridiplantae > Streptophyta > Magnoliopsida > Lamiales > Gesneriaceae > Primulina > Primulina tabacum. Next base: position 10,716,035 of record NC_134561.1, read on the forward strand.
TTTAAAATACGTCATGTCGAGTAAAATACCCAACCAAAGCTTATTTTCGAAATTTCTCCTTAAATACACCATATATTAAATAATTAAAAATAGTTATTTAATAAAAATATTTTTTTTGATTATCACCGGTCTTCGTTCCTCGTTCGAGCGCGAAATGCAACTTAAAACCCTAATGCATGAAACTTTTAATATAACCATGAAATAACACATATCCATGCCATACTCAAGCAATACAATGCATAAAAATCATTAATCACATATTTTAAACAAAACCCTAGATTGCATGCAGTCAGGTTGCGTAGTTCGAATTTTCTAGACCTCACACTCTTGATGTCAGCATGATGACAACCGGGTAGCTCCCATACTCTTGATGTTACGTACATGGATTAGCGGAGACTTGATGATGCATTTCTAGCATGGGTGTAAATTGTTACCGTTGTTTATTCGATTCGTTTGGACTCTGTTTGATATACATTATTCCGTTGTTACCTTTCACGCATTGCATTTCATTTTATTGCATTTCCTCGTATTTTAATTTATAATTATGTGTCAGTTATATTTGTCGTAATTTTACTTGTTCGTCTTGTTAGGGCTCGATTCATGTTTTATTTTTATATTGTTGTTGTATATATAGATCAAGATACATATATATATATATATATATATTATTCATTTTTAGATGAAAAATTTTATTGGGATAAATTTATATATGCTTTATTATTATAAATATATTTATTAACTATAAAATTAACGATAAAAGTAGTAAAAAAATAATCGAGATAGGAAAAATAAAGAAAAATGTATAGGAAATACGACATTTTTATTTATAAAATCTCATGAATATATTTTTATTCTAGATCGATATATTAATATTAATAATAGGAATCGATCATACAATTATCGGAATGGAGGGTTCCGATGCAACTTTGAGATTTTCATCAAGGAAGACATACACACGGTTGCAGCAAAAATCAGCCAACCATGCATATCCTTTCCTCACAAAATCCACATACACCAACGGGTTCTCTCTCTCGATTATGGCCTTTGCTTTCTGCCCATCCATCCCTACTAATTCAGGCCACATGTATTTGTGCCCTGTACGTACATAATAGTATTTTTCATTATATTCCAATAAAAATTGCCGATGGTATGTAGCTAGTATGACATAACTAATTAAGATCTCAAATTTAATTAAGACGGTTTGACGAAGAACGACTTTTAGTAAAAATTTCTCCAACTCAATATATCTATATATATAAAATGATAGTTTCTACATTTACTATCTTAACATATAAATATATATTTTTTAAAAAATATAAGAATGCATAAATGTTTCGATTAGTACCTCTGCCACAACATTTAGGAGTCTGGCAGCCAAGCCATAAACAAGATGTCTCCACATCCATTTTCTTTAGCCTTTGGTTGTTAGAATTAATATTAACATTTATTGGTTTATATAGACACACCCGCCCGTTATATATTTTATTACCGTAATTTTAGTCAATTTAAGATCTGTAATCATTGACCAATCTTATAATTTATTACATATATTATATTATATTATATTATAGAATATTGTTAACATTCCATTGATTTCTTCAATTCTCTTATTGTTAGGAATTTGGGTTCAATTTTTGAAATATTTTAACATTCCAATTGATTTAATGACATTCATAAAGAGTATGTTGACCCAAATTACCTAGATTTATCGTTATTTTAAAAAAGAAAAAACAATTTAAATGGATTCTTAGTCTCCTTCAACCTTATTGATGGATTACAGAAAACATAATTTTGGACTTTGAACTTAGAAAGAATCATTTACCACTCTAAAAAAACAAACATAACAAAAAAAAAAATAATAATAATAATAATAATTATCCCTGACATACAACAAACACTCAAAGATCAAAAGATTATATTTGATTTATATAATATTTTCTAAATATTTAATTATAATAATAAGATAATTTTGTTTTTTGTCTAAAATTTATGATTTCATAAATACTTTTTTAATAAACGTCATAATGATATACTTATTGTCCAGATTGGACGTGTGTTTAGGATAAGATGATTTGACGCCTCACAAAATTAATATTTTCATATTACTAGTGCTATTTCGGGTGATTTGGCAACAAAAATCATAAATTTTAATATCCAGCAAGTTTATTCATATTTTATTTTACCAAAAACTATAAGTGGAATTTTTATTTTAAAAAAGAATATGAACGTTTAAAATCGATCGACCACGATATTTCTCATTCGAATCCTTATTATTTCCCTTCTATTCTTGATTCGATACATTATATGTTTCTTTACAAACATGTTCATAAATTTAATGGCATTGTTATGATTTAAATCATAAGTGGTAAGAAATTTTCGAAAATATGATAATATATGACACGGATACGGTGTTATAATAACCGTCCTATGACATCATTCAATAGTGTAATAATTAGTAATTAGCGACTTATCAGTAAATGATTGAAAATAAGAAGAATTTCAATGCTATACATATATGTTTTTGTTCTATATCTGCCATAATTCAAGAATTTCAAACATTTTTCTTATGTTCTGTTGCAACGCATTCTGTGACACATTACTGTCAAACATTATATTTATCTATATTATGTTGTTTCTGTATTTGATCGGCCCCTCTTGCTGAGCATTTCAAAAAATACTCACATCTTACACCTTTTCCCCGAATAAGCATGTGGGGAAAATCGAAGAGGAGGAAGAGCAATTTTGGGGCTGTTGATGAAGCCATGTTCAAACAAGGCCATCTTTATTTGAAACATCTATTAATTAAAATGCTGCTAGAATATATATTTTTTTAAAGCTAAATCTCGAAAATGTATTTAAATGCATGCATACAATAACTGCAGTAAAACACACATTTTAAAATAAAAAGATTCTAATACTGTAGTTAAAAAATATGTCAAAAATCATGCGAACCAACATGTAAACTAAACAGTGCGCACTTCCAGCCCCGCCTACTCAGTCTTCGGTGCCTCCAGTCTCCTCATCAATATGTTCACCTGCATCATTCACACCTAGTGAGTCTAAAGACTCAACAAACCATACATACAAGAAATAGTGAAAAGTACTGAACTTAAAATAGACTTCACGATCTTAAAATAGTGAACTTAAGCATATCATGTCAAAGCATGGGTGGAAATTGTTACCGTTGTTTATTCGATTCGTTTGGACTCTGTTTGGTATACATTATTCCGTTGTTACCTTTCACGCATTGCATTTCATTTTATTGCGTTTCCTCGTATTTTAATTGATTATTATGTGTCAGTTATATTTGCCGTAATTTTACTTGTTCGTCTTTTTAGGGCTCGATTCATGTTTTATTTTTATATTGTTGTTGTATATATAGATCAAGATATATATTATATATATATATATATATGTAAGGTCCAAAATTAAGACGACGTAATTCAACTGCATGCAAATCTAGGAAATAATGGAAAATGAGTAATTAACTGGTTTTAATTGCTATTTGATTATGTGACATACATGCTTACATGTTAAATATGATTTTATTATCATCATGCATAAAATTGCATTTTTAGGGATATTCAAGCTACGATCGAGGAACGAGGACTGAAAAACGTAAAATGTTTTTGTTAAATAATTATTTTTTTAATTATTTAAAATATGGTTGATGCTTTTTAGTATTTTTTTTAAAAATAAGGGGGTTTTGAGGTGATCTTATACGCCGGGACGTAAATTTTAGCGGTGTTGGTTTTCAACTTAAATACGAGCTTGTGGCAACCCGGCTAATAAATTCACACATTTAATTAAACAAAAACCTTGTTGATATTTTATTAAATACTAATTAAAACTAATGGGCTTAATTTAAAGGCTTAATAGGCCTAAAAGCCTTGAGGTTGATTAAATAATATTTAAAGTGGTAAATTTATCAAATTCTGAAAACTCTCCCCCACCCCTATCCACAATACACACGACATCACACACATCAAATTTTGGAAGAAGAAGTTTCGGTTTTGCAAGGGTAGCTTCATGGCCATCGTCTCCTCGTCCCGTTCTTTGTCGTCAACGGATTTTCGTGCGTATATAACGCAAAGGCACGCCATACATCTCCTTTTCTCATCCATCATATCATATTATTGTTTTAATTATTGTATGCATGAAGAACAAGATTAATTTTTCAGAAATTTTCGGATTATTGCATGCACTCTTGAGGAAACATGACATTTGATGCAAATTCAAAAAGTTTTTATGAAAAAGGGGGCTGCCATGAACTTAGGTTGGAACCAGTTATGTTTATACGTGATATAAAGTCACATACACTCACCCTAAACACCACCAAAGTCGAATAAAAAAAAGGGGCAAGCCAATAACAGAAACCGAAATAAGGGCGAACGGGTTCCTAGTTGTGAAGGCTGGGGAGTCACGGCTTGGGGCAAGGGCTTGGTCAGGGGATGATTCAATCGTAGGGAGGGTCCTAGCCAGGCTAGGGCTCGACCTAAGGGGGCTTGGGAGGAGTCCTTGGCAGCAAGGACTCCCACCCGAGAATCTGTCCAGGAGGTTGCGCAGGGTTGGCACTCCTTCCAGGGGTTCACGGCTCGGTCTGTGGTTCAAGGGCTGGGCTACGGTGTTGTACTAGAGTCCTTGGAGGGTGTACAGGTGGTTGGTTTAGGGGCTTGGCTCGCTGGTAAGGGGTTGGGACGTAAATCGTAGAGTCCATGTATCATGAAACTCTCGGCCAGATTATGGGCAGTAGAGGGGATCTTCGTTTTTGGCTTTAGGATGGATTTCTTGGTGGTCTAAGGGTCCAGTAGGTTAATTTAGGATGTTGGTCAAGTTCTGGATCGACATGGTTCGGGGGTAACTCGAGAAAATCGAAAGTTGGCTCGGGGTCGAAGTTTAGGTGTCAATTAGGGTTTTTAAATAAAGAAAAATTTGAAAAACGGCTCACGGGGGTCGAGTCGTGGTCCATAAGGGGTAAAATAATATAAAAAAACTAAATTTAGAATTTAAAAATTTTATATTAAAGTTTGGGATTTTTCGGTATTAAAGCACCATCAAAACTATTAATTAAAGATAAATGAAAAAGTCTAATATTTAAGCTACATAAAATTATGGAAAAATTAATGTAAGCTTAAATAATTATTTGGGACATGTTAGAGTCATGAAATCAAGGAAAAAAAAGTCAAAATCAAAAAATGTCAAGTCCAGGGGTAAAACGGTCTTTTTACACCTAAAAATTAATAAAGATTATGGTGTGTTGAGTCTTTAGACTCACTAGGTGTGAGGTTGAGGGAGGACTTGACGGATGATTGGACTGGATTGATGGCGCACACAACCCAAGGACCAGCGCTTCTATTTTCCGCATTTACGATTATGGTAAAACATGCGACGATTTCATTTTATGACTATTTCACTTGATTTTTAAAATGCTAGTTGGGTGATGTTTTATTTTAAAGGGCAAAATATTTTATAAAAAATATTTTCATGAGGGTTATGTATATGGCTGAAAATTGGGTGCTTAAAAAAAAATTTCTAGTACTTTTAAAGCAATAAAAAGGGTAGGAGGTTTCAGTTTGTATCAGAGCAAAGGTCCTGTAAAGGGTTGTGCCACTATCAGTACCGGGAAGATCAGTCGTCAAGCCTCAAAGTTGTAAGTTTTACATGCTTTATGTGATTCAGTATGATGCTACCTGCATAGCGTTATGAATATTATGTTTATGATACATGTTTATTAGCTTTTTGAGTAGTTATGCTTTGCATGTTTAAATTGCTAAATGGGATAGGATATGTCGCATGATTAGAAAACTTAGATTTAAATGAATGTTGGTTACGTTAGAATTTGGAAAACATTCAGATATAATGCCTCCTAGACTTGCACCCGTTAATGAAAACCAAGCCGAGAATAGTATTAATCGTCGAGGGAATAGTAAAGAAAATGCACCACCACCCCGTCCTCCAGGGGATCCTGCTACTCGTGCATTAGAGGGTATGGCTCGTCTCTTCGAGCAACAAATAGAGCAGCAGCAGTTACAACAGCATCAGTTCCAGCTGCAGTTATAGCAGATGCAGCAGCAGCAGCTACAACAGCCACCTTGGCCACAGCAGGATATTTATGAGTAGTTCCGGAGGCTAGGGCCCAAGGAATTTTCTGGCACCACCGATCCATTTGTTGCTGAGAGTTGGATCCGCTCACTCGAGGTACATTTTCGCTATCTGGAAATGGGAGACGCCGACCGTGTGAGGTGTACTATTTATCTGTTTAGGGACGATGCTTCTTTATGGTGGGAAGGAGCCAAGCATGGTGTTGACCTTGCTACACTCACTTGGGCACAGTTCAAGACAAAATTCTATGCAAAATACTTTAGTGCGGATGTCAAAGGCCGGATAAAGAGGGAATTTATGACTCTCCATCAGGGAGACGTATCTGTTGCTGATTTTTTGAAGAAGTTTAATAGGGGTTGCCACTTTGTACCACTTATTGCTGGGGATGCGGAAGAAAATCTTAGACATTTCATGGACGGCCTACGACCTACTATCTGGGATAAAGTTATGATGATGCGTCCTGGGGATTATGCTATCGCAGTTGCCTATGCATATCAGGCTGAGCAGTCTTTGAAGGACATTGATTTTGAGATCCAGCGCAAGAGGCAGCACTATCAGAATAACAATCAGCCGAATAAGAAGCCATATATGGGTCCTCCTAGACCTCAAGGGCCTCAAAAGCCCCAAGGTCCAGTCAAGAAGCCAGCTCCACCAAAGCCACAAAATCCTGGAGCACCAAAGCCTGCAGAAAGGCAACCATGCAAGGAGTGCAACCGTCTACATCTTGGCAAATGCGAGTTGGGATCATTTAAATGTTTCTACTGCAAGGAGGCTGGTCACCAAGCTATTGATTGCCCAAAGAGGAAAGCAGCTACTACAGCACGAGCCTATGTTATGAATGTCGAGGAAGCTGAGGAAGAGGCAGACACTACCCTCATCACGGGTAACCTAGTCATTTAACATTTTTATATTGTTTATTATTGCATGAAATGTTAAATTGGTTATTAGAATTGATTTGGAATCAAGATTCAACCTAGTGAAAAATTAGGTTGCATGTCCTACTTAGTTGGATTTAAGTTATGATTTTAGAAACCATAGAAAATGATTTGAATTTTGTGCCTTATTTTATGTGAAGGATGTAATGCTTCCAAATAAAAATTTTAGGGCCAAAATTAAAGGAAATCATAATTAAGGGGTTTAGAAAGAAATTTCGAATTTTTGGAGGGGTTACAATGCAATTTCAAAATTTTAAGGGACCATAATGCAATGTTTCAAAATATAAGGGACCTAAGTGCAAATTCTGAATTCTTAAGGATCAAAAGGCAATTCTCGAAACATAAAGGACTAAATCAGAATTTTCGCAATAATATAAGGACTTAATTGCAATAATTCAAAAATTTGGGGACAATAATGCAAATTTCAAAAATTTGGATTACTGAAGTGCAATTTTTCCAAGAAATGTTTAAGTTCAACGCAAAATCTTCTTATAACTTTGGTAATCAATGATAGTAAATCCTTAAGATTCAATGCGAAAAGATATAAAAGACAATTTTCATCGCAGGGAGGATCATCATTCTAGGTGTAGCTACCTAGGCATTGCTAGATTCAGGAGCTACACACTCTTTCATATCTGAAACTTTCATAAAAAGATTGAAAATTACTCCTCAAGATATGTTTGGGTTTCAAAGTTACTATCCCTTTCGGCGATCAAATGCTCACATCCAAAATTGTCAAGAATCTGGAGCTTCGTTTATTCAGGGATGTAGTCTGAGCAGATCTTATTGTCCTTCCTATGCCCGAATTTGATATTATACTTGGGATGGATTGGTTATCAGCAAATGGAGCTTCGATTGATTTTCGTCAGCGATCAATATCTATTAGGCCACCTAGTGGTAAATCTTTCGTCTTCGAAGCGGCGAGAAACAAGCAAATGCTGCACATTATCTCCTGTCTATGTGCGAGGAAGCTTATTAAGCGTGGATGTCAAGCTTATCTAGCATGTGTCACTACTGCACATGAATCTATCAGTCAGAAGTTAGAAGATGTTGAAATAGTGAGAGATTTTCCTAGCGTCTTTCCCGAAGACGTTTCAGGCATTCTGCCCGACCGGGAAGTGGAATTTTCTATTGATCTAATGCCGGGCACGGTTCCTATATCAAAAGAACCTTATCGTCTAGCACCTGCCAAAATGAAAGAGTTGAAAGATCAAATTCAAGAATTGCTAGACAAGGGTTTCTTTCGCCCTAGTTACTGTCCATGGGGCGCTCCGGTACTATTTGTGAAAAAGAAAGATGGTAGCATGCGTCTTTGCATTGATTATCGAGCGCTTAACAGGGTCACTGTCAAAAATAAGTATCCACTGCCAAGAATTGAAGATTTGTTTGATCAGTTGCAAGGAGCATCGATATTTTCTAAGATTGATTTGCGATCTGGATACCATCAATTGAAAGTTAAAGAGTCTGATGTTCACAAGACAACATTTCGCACGAGATATGGGCACTATGAGTTTATGGTCATGCCATTCGGGTTGACCAATGCGCCAGCGAACTTCATGGATCTCATGAATCACGTATTTCAGCCGTATCTGGATCAGTTTATTATTGTCTTCATTGATGACATATTGATCTATTCCAAGAGCAGAGAGGAGCATAGCCGTCATTTGATGACTGCACTGCAAGTACTGGAAGACAGAAAACTCTACGCAAAGTTCAGCAAGTGCGAGTTTTGGCTTGATAGAGTGGCATTCTTAGGCCACATCATTTCCAGTGGTGGAGTAGAAGTTGATCCAAGCAAAGTGGAAGCAGTGAAAGATTGGCCAGTACCGAAAAGTGTCACCGAGATTCGCAGTTTCTTGGGGCTAGCTGGATATTATCGCAAGTTTATACAAGGATTCTCATCTATAGCGGTACCCATGACCGCCTTGACAAAGAAAAATGCAAAATTTATTTGGGGACCAGAGTGTCAGGATAGTTTTGACAAGTTGAAGCAAGCCTTGATATCAGCACCGGTGTTATCAATGTCATCGGGGCAAGGGGAGTATGTTCTTTATACCGACGCTTCTAAACTTGGTTTGGGCGCAGTTCTGATGCAAAACGACTGAGTTATCGCTTATGCATCAAGACAGTTGAAAATTCATGAAAAAAACTACCCTACTCATGATCTTGAGCTTGCAGCAGTAGTCTTTGCACTAAAAATTTGGAGACACTACCTTTATGGGGAGAAGTACAAAATATTCACTGATCATAAAAGTTTGAAATACTTCTTTACCCAAAAGTAGTTGAATATGAGACATAGCAGATGGCTTGAGTTAGTGAAGGACTATGATTGTGACATTAGCTACCATCCGGGAAAAGCTAATGTAGTGGCTGAAGCGTTGAGCAGAAAGGCAGCAGTTATCACTCATTTATCACTCAAAAAACCGTTGCAGTCCGAGATACAGCGGTTTGAGCTCACAGTATATGCTAGGGGCGAGGCCCCAAATCTTGCCACACTATCAGTCCAGTCGACTTTGAGAGATAGAATTCGAGATGGACAGTCCCCTGATGAGCAGTTGCAAAAGTGGAGAGCTAGAGATGAAGCCAAGGGCCGGAATTTATATTCAGTGGTGGATGGTTTAGTCCGTTATCGAGATCGCCTATGGGTTCGTAGTGACGATTCCTTGAGAGATATTATTATGAAGGAAGCCCATGACACACCTTACTCCATCCATCCGGGAAGTACGAAGATGTACAAAGATTTGCAGTTGTTATATTGGTGGCCAGGCATGAAGAGAGATATTCTGAGATTTATATCCGAGTGTTTGACTTGTCAGCAAGTCAAAGCAGAGCATCAAAGACCAGCGGGAAATTTGAAGCCACTCCCTATTCCCGAGTGGAAATGAGAAAATAGCACCATGGAATTTGTTGTGGGATTGCCAAAGACTGTTAAGGGATTGAATGCCATTTGGGTGATAGTCGATCGTCTTACGAAATCAGCGCATTTTCTACCTATTAAGACGACATTCACCATAATTCAGTATACCGACTTGTATATTCGAGAGATAGTTCGGCTGCATGGGATTCCTGTATCCATCGTTTCTGACAGGGATCCGAGATTCACGTAATCTTTTTGGAAAAGTCTGCATGCAGCGATGGGGACCAAGCTACTATTCAGTATATCATTCCATCCTCAAACCGATGGTCAGTAAGAAAGAGTTATACAGATTTTGGAAGATCTACTGCGAGCTTGCGTTATTGATTTCCAAGGCAGTTGAGAACCAAAGTTACCTCTAGTGGAGTTCACTTACAATTACAGTTTCCAATCATCAATCGGAATGGCTCCTTTTGAGGCACTTTATGGAAGGAAATGTAGATCTCCTATTCATTGGGACGATGTTGGGGAAATAGAGATATTGGTCAGGATGTGATTGAAGAGACTTCCGCGCTTGTAGTCAAAATTCGTTAGAGAATGAAGACTGCACAAAGCCGACAAAAGAGTTAAGCGGACAAAAGACGAAGGGACTTAGAGTTTGCAGTGGGCGACCATGTATTCGTAAAAATAGCACCCATGAAGGGTGTTATGCGCTTTGGCAAGAAGGGCAAGCTAAGTCCAAGATTTATTGGTCCTTTCGAGATTTTGGAGAGAATTGGGACACTAGCATATAGAGTGGCGTTGCCACCAGCGCTTTCAGGAGTTCACAATGTGTTCCATATTTCAATGCTGCGGAAGTACATGTCGAATCGGTTACATGTTTTTAATTATGAACCACTCCAACTAACTCCAAACATGACCTATGAGGAAAGACCTTTCCAGATCTTAGCAAGGCAAGAAAGAAGATTGCGAAACAAAGTCATTCAAATGGTCAAGGTCAAGTGGCTGAATCACTCCGAAGAGGAAGCTACTTGGGAAATCGAGAGTGACTTGAAGAGTCGCTATCCTGATCTATTCGGTAAGTTCTAATTTCCAGGACGAAATTTTATTTAGGGGGGGGGGGGGGGCGGGGGGGGGAGGAATTGTAAGGTCCAAAATTAAGACGACGTAATCCAACTGCATGCAAATCTAGGAAATATTGAAAATGAGTAATTAACTGGTTTTAATTGCTATTTGATTATGCGACATACATGCTTACATGTTAAATATGATTTTATTATCATCATGCAAAAAATTGCATTTTTAGGGATATTCAAGTTACGATCGAGGAACGGGGACCGAGGACTGAAAAACGTAAAATGTTTTTGTTAAATAATTATTTTTTTAATTATTTAAAATATGGTCGATGCTTTTTAGTATTTTTTTTTAAAAATAAGGGGGTTTTGAGGTGATCTTATACGGTGAGACGTAAATTTTAGCGGTGTTGGTTTTTCAACTAAAATACGAGCTTTTGGCAACCTGGCTAATAAATTCACACATTTAATTAAACAAAAACCTTGTTGATATTTTATTAAATACTAATTAAAATTAATGAGCTTAATTTAAAGGCTTAATAGGCCTAAAAGCCTTGAGGTTGATTAATTAATATTTAAAGTGGTAAATTTATCAAAACCCTACACTTTGCACCAAGGAAAAATCGGCCACTCACTTTCAAATTCTGAAAACTCTCCCCCACCCCTCTCCACAATACACACGACATCACATACATCAAATTTTGGAAGAAGAAGTTTCGGTTTTGCAAGGGTAGCTTCATAGCCATCGTCTCCTCGTCCCGTTCTTTGTCGTCAACGGATTTTCGTGCGTATATAACGCAAAGGCACGCCATACATCTACTTTTCTCATCCATCATATCATATTATTGTTTTAATTATTGTATGCATGAAGAACAAGATTAATTTTTCAGAAATTTTCGGATTATTGCATGCACTCTTGAGGAAACATGACATTTGATGCAAATTCATAAAGTTTTTATGAAAAAGGGGGCTGCCATGAACTTAGGTTGGAACCAGTGATGTTTATACATGATATAGAGTCACACACACTCAACCTAAACAGCACCAAAGTCGAAGAAAGAAAAAGGGGCAAGCCAATAATAGAAACCGAAAGTTGCTGTCATGGGGTAAAGGGGAACGGATTCCTTGTTGTGAAGGCTGGGGAGTCACGGCTTGGGGCCAGGGCTTGGTCAGGAGATGGTTCAGTCATAGGGAGGGTCCTAGCTAGGCTAGGGCTCGACGTAAGGGGGCTTGGGAGGAGTCCTTGGCAGCAAGGACTCCCTCCTGAGAATTTGTCCAGGAGGTTGCGCAGGGTTGGCGCTGCTTCCAGGGGTTCACGGCTCAGTTTGTGGTTCAAGGGCTGGGCTAAGGTTTTGCACTAGAGTCCTAGGAGGGTGCACGGGTGGTTGGTTCAGGGGCTGGGCTCGCTAGTAAGGGGTTGGGACGTAAAACGTAGAGTCCATGTATCATGAAACTCTCGGCCAGATTATGGGCAGTAGAGGGGGTCTTTGTTTTATGCTTTAGAATGGATTTCTTGGTGGTCTAAGGGTCCAGTAGGTTAATTTAGGATGTTGGTCAAGTTCTGGATCGACATGGTTTGGGGGTAACTCGTGAAAATCGAATGTTGGCTCGGGGTCGAAGTTTAGGTGTCAATTAGGGTTTTTAAATAAAGAAAAATTGGAAAAACAGCTCACGGGGGTCGAGTCATGGTCCATACGGGCTAAAATAATATAAGAAGACTAAATTTAGAATTTAGGAATTTTATATTAAAGTTTAGGATTTTTCGGGATTAAAACACCGTCAAAACAGTTAATTAAAGATAAATGAAAAATTCTAATATTTAAGCTAAATAAAATTATGGAAAAATTCATGTAAGATTAAATAATTATTTGGGACATGTTAAAGTCATGAATCAAGAAAAAAAAAGTCAAAATCGAAAAATGTCGTGTCAGGGGTTAAACGGTCTTTTTGCACCTAAAAATTAACAAACGTCATGGCAGTGCCGTAAATACTATTTTTATGATATTATGATTATTTTTAAATGTTTATGAAATTTTCATGATTAAAATATGATTTTTAAATGTCTAAGAGATTTTTATGATTTAAGGAAGACATTTAAAAGACATGTTGCATGCTTGGTTTCAAAAACAAAATTGTTATGTTATGCATGATTTTATAAATTGATGTTTATGTAAAACGTTAAAGAAAGTGAAGTAATTGTGACTAATTCGTTAATGATGGGGATATTGTTAGGGTGATGGTCCCAGTGGGAGCCCGACGATCGTGTTTCCATCATTGCGAATATGTGGTAACGGATTTGTGGTAATGGTAAGAATGAGAATATCGTGAAGAAAAAAGGCCCTAGAGGGAACCCCGACGATCGTATTTCTATTAGAAAAATGATAGGCCAGGGCCCAGTTGACCGGTGAGAGTGTTGCTGGTGTCCCCCGCTGCCCAGTACTGTGGTTACATGTAGATGGATCCATCGACTCTTGAGGTTTATGTCATGATCAAGAAAGTCACAATTAATGATCTGAATTCAAAAAAGGAAAAGGAAAAAAGAAAAGGAAAAGGAAAAGAAAAATGTTTATGATCATGTTAAAATTTTTTTATGTCATGTTAAGGAGAAAATAAAGGAAAAAGATTAAGGGTTTTTTATGCATGTCCTGAAATGTTATTTTCACCTAAAAGTTTTTTCACTGTTGTATGCGATTTTATACGTATTATTTGTTATAAAAATTATGGTGTGTTGAGTCTTTAGACTCACTAGGTGTGATGGATGCTGGTGAGGTTGAGGGAGGACTTGACGGATGATTGGACTGGACTGATGGCGCACACAACCCGAGGACCAGCGCTTCTATTTTCCACATTTACGATTATGACTTATGAATTATGTTAAAGATTTTAAGACTATTTATTTATGCTTTTTGAGAGATTTTTGAGAGGTTTAGTATGGACTATACTTTTCAAATTTATTGCTTCTTAGGTTGGTAAAACATGCGACGATTTCATTTTATGACTATTTCACTTGATTTTTAAAATGCTAGTTGGCCGAAAATTGAGTGTTTAAAAAAAAAAATTTCTTGTGCTTTTAAAGCAATAAAAAGGGCAGGACGTTTCAATAAAGCAGACCAATGATGCACAGTTGACAGAGATGAGAACCAGAGCAGAAGAGAGAGGTAATTCAGAGCTTGGGATGAATAAAGATGGTTTGATGACATTCAGAGGCCGTATATGCATTCCTACTGGTGATGATATTCGGCGAGTCGTCTTGACAGAGGCACATACCACGCCATACTCGATACATCAAGGTAATACCAATATGTATCAGGATCTTTGAAGACTCTATTGGTGGCCAGGTATGAAGAAGGATATTTCCATGTTTATTTCTCAATGTCTAACTTGTCAGCAGGTGAAAATCGAACACCAGAAACCTGCTGGGACATTGCAGTCATTGCCGATTCCTCAATGGAAATGGGAGCACATTACAATGGACTTGGTGATTGGTCTTCCCAGAACGCAGAAAGGCTATAACTCTATTTGGGTTATCGTTGATCGGTTGACCAAGTCAGCGCATTTTCTCCCAGTCAAGACAACGTATTCCATGAACCAGTATGCCGAAGAGTACATAGCAGAGATTGTCAAACTTCATGGTGTTCATGTGTCGATCGTGTCTAATCGTGACCCTAGATTTACTTCAGAGTTTTGGAAGAGTTTATACAGAGCCTTGGGTACACGGTTAGCATTCAGTACAACATATCATCCCCAGAGCGGCGGTCAATCGGAGAGACTTATTCAGATTTTGGAGGATATGCTCAGAGCTTGTACTCTTGACTATCCTGGTAGCTGGGATTCCAAATTGCCTCTTGTTGAGTTCACGTACAATAACAGCTACCAGGCGACGATTGGCATGGCATCGTATGAGGCACTTTATGGCAGAAAATGTAGATCCCCCTTATATTGGGACGAGATTGGTGAGAGAAAGATGTTGGGTCCAGAGTTGGTCCAACAGACAGCTGATGTTGTTGTTGTTATTCAAGAAAGGATGAAGACAACACAGTCAAGACAGAAGACTTATGCTGATGTAAGACGGAGGCCGTTGCAGTTTGAGGTTGGCGATCACGTGTTCTTGAAGATTGCACCTCTTAAAGGTGTGATGCGGTTTGGCAAAAGGGAAAGTTGAGTCCAAGATTCATTGGCCCATTTGAGATCTTGGATAGAGTCGGTGATCGAGCTTACAGGTTAGCCCTACCGCCAGATCTTGATAAAGTTCATAATGTTTTTCATGTCTCCATGCTCAGGAAGTATATTGCGAATCCTTCCCATGTTCTTCGTCACGAGCCATTGGATTTGACGCCGAATTTAATGTACCAAGATATTCCAGTCCAGATTCTGGATCACAAAGTTAAAGTATTGAGAAACAAATAGATCGGCATTGTTAAAGTCCTTTGGTGGAATCAATTGATTGAAGAAGCCACGTAGGAACCAGAAGATGAGATGAGAGAAAAGTTTGTGTTGGTTTTATGGGTTTTATGGTATGATTATTTGATTATTAAGTTGTTGATGCTTCAATACATGGTTTATTGTTGTAGGATTTATACCAAGAGATTAGAATCAAGCTTTCCATTTGTAGCAAGTGGAATTCATCTCTTGTGCTCACATGAAGTATATGTATTGTATTTCAATGGTTTTAACATGCTAATCCCTTCCACTTGATTCATGTTATGTATGAATACACTTTGTTGTATATTAGAGGCTTTTATATGTCTCAATTATATAAAAGGGAATGCAAATGAAAAGAGTATTCAAAGTGCTTGTTTTAATGTCCAAGAGGGAGTTCAAATGATTTATTAGATTGATAAATAGATAGTCAGATATTGCATTCAATTAGTTGATCAATGACTAAGGCTTATATCCCAACAGAGTAATCGATTTATATCGATAGGATATAGGTACAGAGACAAAGATACTATTTAGATATCAATCAACCGGAGAAAAGAGAAATACCATCGTTATGGTCATGTTATACTATGTTATTCATGTTTTAAGAGTTAGATGATATTTAATGATTTCAAAGTCATGTTTTACAGAGTATGATATTTGTAGATTGTTATGTAAGAGTTCCACTTGCTGAGTTTTATACTCATTCCAGTTATTTCATGTGATACAGATAAGAGTGACGAGCCGGAACTTTGATTGGAGCCGAGGTCATATGCACAAAAAGATGGAAGGAAGAAAGATATTTTGTTAGCATTTTGACATGATCAAAAATGATATTTTGTATTTTGATACAACACTGTATTGATCATGTATATACTTTTGATTATATATATATTGAAAATATATTTATGTCAAGAAAATTTTAAATCCTTCTTTCCTTTAAGTAATTTTAAAATTCCGCTATTATTTTATGAAATCACTCAAGGGCGTTACAAGCTCCCTCCCACCATAAGGATGCGTCATACCACAGCTTATAAGTGGCGCACCTGACCCGGTCGCCATCTCTCATCTCCAGATACTGAAAATGTAGCTCCAAAGACCGAATCCAACCCTCCGCCACAAAAGGATCAATGGTACCCCTGAACTCCTTTGGGTTGAGCCATCTGAACTGCTCGTAAATTTATGTCTGAAGCCTGCTGCGCCTGCTCCATAAGCCTAGCAATACCCTCAAGTACACGGGCAGCTGCGTCCCCTGGCGGCGGTGGTGGTGGTGGAGGTGGGCCTTTGCCGCATCCTGAAGTATCATCCTAACGATCTGTACTGGGGGCGCGTCTGGGAGGCATGATATATAAATACACTCCAAATTCTAAACATAACTCATCATGGAATTTAATCTAGTTTTCAAAACATTTTAATCCTTAAACCATGAAAGCAGCTAAACATGTACTGTAAATCGCTATAGAGAACGAATCATGCAAACATGTAGGTGATAGCATTAAAACATTTAAAACACGTAAACTTACAGACTTGAGGCTTGAAGGCTGAGCTGTAGAAGCTGGCACTGGCACAACCTTATACAGGACACTTGCTCTGATACCAACTGAAACATCTACTAAACGTCTACTAAATAATTTTTTTATCACATAATCGAAACTTAATTTAAATGCATGCATGCAATACTGCAGAAAATTCAAAATTTAAATTAATAGACGTCAACCCGAAGCTTACGTTTAAAACATAAAACATATATGAAACATGAAACTCCTGATAACCATCAAAAATAAAAGTACGTAAATATCCAAAATCACCTATCTCAAAACATGATGTGCGGAAAAATACAGTACTCGGGTTCGTGTGCGCACATCCAACTCTGCCTACTCAATCTTCGGCACCTCTAATCTCCTAATAAACATAATCACCTACATCATTCACATCTAGTGAGTCTAAAGACTCAACACACCTATAACATAATAGCAAATACATATACATAGCAGGAAATAGTGAAAAGTACTGCAATAAAGTTACGTTTCAAGATCTTATAAAACCGTAGGCATAATCGTGACCTGTCAAAGCATAAACATTAACATAACATATCTCAACATATCAACATATACGTGTTCGTTTTTCTTAATTTGAATTTTGTTGATTAGCTGTAATTTTTGAATCATCGTATTAGGCGATGGATCCACCTACGTGTAACCGAGGTACCCGGCGGCGGGGACATCAGCGACAGTATTATCCATCCAATGAGCCTTGGCCTTACATATCATAGTATTGACGTTTTCGTATTAGTCACAACCAACTCCATTCCTTCAAAAACATGTCATCGTATTCGTCACTTATAAAATCATGCATATACGTAAATTTTGCTTAAAATCAATCATGCAATGTAAAAAGTCATATTGGTGATAACAAAAAAACATTTAAAACATGTCAAATCGTGTTTAGTACGCTGCCAAGGCTACTAACTCGACCCGAAGATGACCACGCTTAAGTCATAATTCAAAGATTCCCAATCAAGCCTCATATGATCCAATCTAATCCTCAGTAAACCTGGTCATAACAACATATCAACATCCTAATGAGACAATAGCGCTAAAAACAAAAGCCCCTAAAATAGACTAGCGCCTAGGCGCTGACATTGTGGTGTTGCGGCGCTTGGTTAGGGCATAGGCGCCCGGTATCAGCGCTGCGGCACTACATGTTCTAGCTCAAGGCGCTGCGGCGCCAAAAGGGCAGTGCCACGGTGCTAACCCTGCGACAGAAAAACGTCCAAACCCATCCAAGCTAATTAAACCGCTCAAAAACGTTGATAACTTCGCGTAGGACGAGCACCGGAGAAAAGGGGGAAGACTTCTCTTGAAAACCTTGAGGAAAAACAATATGGCTGCTGAATCTTTTTGAATGGGAGGCTGCTGAAAGGGGAGGGGCGGCCGAGTGCTTTGAGGGTAGGGTTAGGTTAAGGGGTGTTTAGGTTAAATAATGATACACTAATGGGCCACACATAATTATTAAAGGGGTTTTAAAAAAACGTTTTTGGCCCATTATGCAATAAAATAAACCCGACAAGCCCAATAACACTCTCGAAAAATATTTAATTTTTGTACAATTTTGAAAATATTGACCGATTCCTCAAAAAAGTCTTCCGAATCGATAAAATTTCCGTACCGGTTTAAAATACGGCCCGTCGAGTAAAATACCTAACCAAATCCCATTTTTGAAATTTCCCCTTAAATACACCATATATTAAATAATTAAAAATAATTATATAATAAAAATATTTTTCGTGATTATTATCGGTCTCCGTTCCTCGTTCGAGCGCGAAATGCAACTTAAAACCCTAATGCATGAAGCTTTTAATATAACTATGAAATAACACCTATCCATGCCATACTCAAGAAATACAATGCATAAAAATCAGTAATCACATATTTTAAACAAAACCCTAGAATGCATGCAGTCGGGGTACGTTGTTCGAATTTCCTAGACCTTACACTCTTGATGTCATCATGATGACAACCGGGTAGCTCCCATACTCTTGATGTTACGTGCATGGACTAGCGGCGATTTGATGATGAGTTCCTATCATGGGTGAAAATTGTTACCGTTGTTTATTCGATTCGTTTGGACTCTGTTTGACATACATTATTTGTAATGCCCGAGATTTATTTTGCGATTAATCTGTGATTATTGATTTTGAATTGATATGATTATGAAGGACCCCTCCGAGACTTGATTTGAGGTAGCGTGTAAGGACCGTGTATCGTATTATCGTAAATCTTATATTGATTATCGATAATTAATGAAATTGTCATGTGATTATGTATTTGATGTATTTCGTGACAATGAAATTGAGAAAATGAATATTGAATATAAATTGACGTTGTAAGAGCTCGAGTGGAGAAGCCGGACGCCAATATCATAAAAAAAATTAATATTTGTACAGAACGTGTGGCGCCCGGGCGGTAGAAAATGACCTCCCGAGCGCCAGGGTATATGACAATGTATGTTCGGGCAGAACCTGTCGCGCCCGAGCGGTAATGTTTGACCGTCCGAGCGCGGTACAAGTGAAACTCGGGGGCAGAACCTCTCGCGCTCGGGTGCGAGAATTCTACCGCCCGAGCACCGAAGCGGTGGGGAAAAGAATCCCTTCTTTCTTTCTTTTCCTTCGTCAGTTCACTTCAGCAACTTCGAGGGAAAGTTAGAGAATTCGATTTCTTTCGTCAGAATCGACTTCGAAACGCTGTCTAAACGCGAAACAAATTATAGATTCGGAATCTTCGGGTCGAGGGCTTCTGACTGAGGTAAATTTCTTCTAGTTTCAGCAGCTCTAAATATCAAAGTGCTGGAATAGCATGTATTTGAAGTTGAAATTCCTATATGTAGTAGAATAACCGACGAGAAACTCATATTCGAAGTCGGAATTGAATTATGTTATGATTTGGATTTGATATGAATTTTTGAAGTTTCAAATGATATTTGAAACTCATATTAATGATTTTGGATTATGTTATTGATTGGAATGAGTATGTTATTGATGTAGATAAAGTATTATACTGATATCTTTAGGCTACATCAACTGGAAACGAAGAATTGAGGTATGTTGCGATCGTGTAACATACGACATGTATCTGTATTATATGATATATGTTGGATTGGTTTGATTGATTGGAATGAGAATATATGTCTATATGCCTTATTTGTTGAGTTTATGTGGCATACATGACATTGTTATTTGAATATCGATGTATAAAATAAATGTTTTGTTAACACACATCGTTTGATGCATACATCGATACATGACATGCACGTTGAGCTATGATCCTTGGATACCCTGATATGATTTGATTGGATTCTAGGGTTTGTGAACACAATGCTATGTTTGGTATTACATGACCCTTAAAACATAGACATTTGTGGCCCCGACGATTGATTTGAGATTTGTGATTTGATGGCGCTTCGTCGACGTTATCATACGAGTATCCCTTATTGAGGCCGGTGTGCCAGCTCGAGCATTGATTTGATAGCGATTCGTTTGATTCTGACATGTGCTCAGTGGATGGGCATTTGACCTGATACCTCCACGACATACATGCATTGCATATCATATATCATTGTTTAGATACTTGTGGTATATATGATGGTTGTTCCATACAGAGTTTTTCTCACCCCCAAGGGGGGCTGTTGTTGTTTTTGTGTGTGGACAATGACAGGTACTCCAGGTTATCAGGAGGCCGGAGAGGGTACTTCTGGAGGGAGTCACAGTTTGAGTTGAGGTTTATATTTTGTTCCCAGTATATATGTATCTATATACCGGGGCATGTCCCGAGGATATGAGTTGTTTGTCTGTGATTGGTTTTGATTACGTGTGGGCATGTTTATGATATGAGATTAAATACTATTTTTAGTATTTAAATTATAGAAGAAATATTTTGGGCTCATTGTAAAGAAATTTTAAACTCGTTTTCCGCTATAATTAGTTAACCCTAATCAAAGTGCATTGTAATAACGATTAGGAGCTAAGGGCCCCACATAGCGTGTGATACCGCATGTTCGAGGGCAGAACACCTCGCGCATATGCGCGACACAATGCGCGCATATGCGCGAGATGGGCAGAGGACCTCGCGCATATGCGCGAATTGAGTGCGCGCATATGCGCGAGCGTGTGCAAGAAAATATGCCAAGTCCAGAGAACCTCGTGCATATGCGCGGCGATGGTGCACGCATATGCGCGAGCTGCCGAAAAATTGGGGGCCGAGACCAGTAGGTCTCGCGCATATGCGCCAAGGAGGGTCGCGCATATGCGCCAAGGAGGGTCGCGCATATGCGCGAGACGTGCTGCTTGAAGAATAAGCCACTTGGCCTGGACATGCAATATATAAAATAGAAGCCTCATTCTCCAGACAGCAACGAAGGGAAGAAAGAAACGAAGAAACGAGGGCCAACTTCAAGTTCTTGAGATAGAATTCTGAATTACGCAAAATCCGCCGATTCGATTTTGAATCCGACGTCAGTACTATGTTCCTATCGATAAAGACTTCAACTGAATGTAAGTTTCGTTATATTTTGATATGATTTGAAAATATGATATTGAAGGAATCGGATATGATTCATATACGGTGTTCTTGACATAGTAGACATCGTATAATTCAAATCGGATCGAAGAACAAATACCGTATGAAATTGTTATGATTTTTCAGAGTTGATTTGATTGAGATTATACATATTTGATATCAGATTATGTTTGTCGATCAATTATGAGTTGAGATTGATATCTGTTGATATTTGTATTGCTGGATATATTGAAATTATGCAGTTATGCCGTTGAAACAGAATTAGATTGAGTTATGATTATATCCAGTATTAATCTGAGTGGTATATCATATTATACTCCTCGATATTGTCCTTGCCAGATTGAGTATTGACAGGCTTCGAATTCGAGACTTCGACTCCGCCAGACCAAGAAAAGAAAGGTATAAATCAATGTTAACCGGGAGATCGACTCGAGTCAGATTGGACTTGAGTTTCACAAAAACTACATACTTTATTTCATTGCATTGATGTTTGCAAGTCATGAGATTAATATGCTTAGTCTATTGAGTTATAGCAAAGCGTGTATTGAGTCATGGGCGGAGATGCCTAGTCTTTGGCGGATATGCCAAGTCTTTGGCGGATATGCCAAGACAATGGATGTTTGGTTTATATCGATGTTGCGTAGGAGCAGATTGGCTTCTATTGCGGAGATTCGGTATATTGTGCCAATGTCCAGGAACTGGGATCCCTAGATTAGAAATGAGCCGAGTCTGAGATGACGAGTCACTAGTTTGATTTACAGTTTTATATCGATTCATTTGTTCAGATTATGATACATGTTATTGATATATGTTTCATGCTTTTATATCTGTTTATATGATTGCATGTATACGTTGTTTGTAATGGGAATGTTATTCTCACCGGGGTTAACCGGCTGTTGTTGTGTTTGTATGTGTGCATGACAATAGGTGGGACAGGATCAGGGTCAAGAAGAGGATGTGAAATTACAGTTAGCGTGGAGATTCGGACCCAGAAGTAGAATAGGCTTCAGCACTTGATATATAGTAGTTGAACCCTAGTTTGATTGTAATGTAATGGTACAAGACTTGTACTTTTTATATTGATGTTTATATCCGATGGATTCCATTATGTTTCCGCACTTGTATTTAAAAAAAAAAATTAGACCCAAGTTTATTTAATTGATCCAATTATTCCCAAGAATGATTAATAAATGAATCAGCGTCTGGGTCCCACATTATTCCGTTGTTACCTTTCACACATTGCATTTCATTTTATTGCATTTCCTCGTATTTTAATTGATTATTATGTGTGTAAGGCCCGAGATTTTATTACTGTAATCTGAGATTAATCTGAAATGATTTATTTATTAATTGAGATGATTATAGACGAAACGGATCAGATCGGGAGAGCCGAAAGAAGATTTGACATGAGGTGCAAGACATGTATGGGCGCACATGCGCGACATGTATGGACGCACATGCGCGAGGAAGACAGAACCATGCGCGCACATGCGCGCCTTGAATGCGCGCACATGCGCAGAACGTCCAGAGAGTTGCGCAAGCCATGCGAGAAGCCAAGGGAGAATTCCAGAGAGTTCGGCGCATATGCACGAAGTAGATGGCGCACATGCGCGTGATGGGCAGAATGTTCGGCGCATATGCGCAGAAGTGATTGGCGCATATGCGCGAGAAGACGAAATGCTGGTGCGAACAACCGGCGCATATGCGCGACTTTGTGCGCGCATATGCGCGTAACGTGCAGAACATGCACGATGCCACTTGCCTTGCTGCATGCCTAATATGTATATATATACAAGCATTCATCCGTAAAAAAATGAAAGAAACTGAGAGAAAAGAGTGAAGTTTTCTTCGACGTGAAAGATTTGTGATTTACGAGAAATCCGTCCGTCAGAATTTGAATCCGACTTCAGTACTGTGTTCCTATCAACGCAGGCTACAACTGGACGTAAGTTTTGTTACGTTTAGATACGATTTGAAATTATGATGTTGTTAGAATTGAATAGGAATCATATATGGTGTTTTTGATACAGTGGACATCGTATAATCGAAGTCAGATTAAAGAACAGACTGGTTATGTAATTGTTATGATTTTTTGAATTGATTAATTGAGATTCGATATCAGATTTGTATTATTATTGAAAGTATGAGTTGCACCAATATTGATTATGAGTTCAGGTATTATATCTGTGGTGTTGGAATTGACGGGGTTATCGAGACTGTATTGTTATGCCGTCGAAACATCAGTTAATTGATATTGATCAGATTCGGTATTGGTTGAGATTGTATTGTGGTACCCTATGTAGATTGGCACTGATCAGATTATGTTTTGATTTGAGTATTAATCAGAACATGTTTTGAACTGAGTTATATACTGATATTGTATCTATTCGATTGTCATTATCAGATTGGGTATGGACAGAGTTGACTTCAATACTTCGTTTTCGTCGGACCGAGAAGATAAATGTATAAATTAATGTTGAGTTGGGATTGCACAACTCGAGTGAGGTTTGGCTCGAGTTTCCCTAAATCACATACTCTACCTTATTGTATTTATTTGATTGATGTACTTGTTCTCTTGATTTATAGACAGCAGGTATTGGACGAATAATCTTGTGACAGAAGTGCCTGATAGTGGTGGGATCGCCACGGGCACATTGCACGATGTCACAAGATAGTGTATTGGCGATTGTGCCAAAGTCTGTCACCGGATGTTTGGCTATCGATGTGGATAGAAATGTGGCTTCTTCTATTACTGGTGATCGGTACCGTATCGATGTGGATAGAATCAGAGCTTCTTCTATTACTGGTGATCGATACCATATCGATGTGGATAGAATCGGTATTTCTTCTATTACTTGTGATCGATATGGAATGCTAACATCTGGAAATCGGGATCCCTAGACTAGGATTGAGTCTAGTCTTAAATGTAAAGTCATGAGTCTAATTGACAGTTTATATTGAGTTACGTTTGATTATGTTCCTGATGATGGTGCATGTTTAGAATAGGATTTATTTTTGATATGGATTTATATTCTGATCTGAATACATGTTAGAAATATCTGTTATATGCTTTTATATTGTTTTTATGATTGCATGTATACATAATTTATACTGAGAATGTAATTCTCACCGGAGTTATCCGGCTGTTGTCTTGTTTGTATGTGTGCATGGCAACAGGTGGGATAGGATCAGGGTCAAGAAAAGAACGAGGCTGGACTAGATAGCGTGGAGATCTGGGCTCTGAGGCAACTTAGGATTCAGCACTGTCATATAGTTGAACCTAGTTGAATTCTTGTAGACAATACAAGATTTATATGTTTATGTTTAGTATATAATATGAATTGAATTACATTACGTTTCCGCTTTGTATTTTAAAAAAAAATTTAGACCCTGTTTATTATAATTGTTTGAATTATTCCTAAAGACGATTAAGGAATGAATTAGCGTCCGAGTCCCCACAATAGGTTGTATCAGAGCATTAGGTTCCAGAACAGTAGGTTCTAGAACTGTAGGTTCCTGAGATTGAGATAGAAGAGAGTGAGCGGGGTAGATTGAGTTTTCTTTCCTGCTTTTGATTGCTAGCATGTGACTTATTATAATGTTGACTTACATTGTGTATGGTAGCATGATATTATGTTTACTACTTTTAAATACATGTACCTGAATACCTGAGTTGATTTGGTAATATGTCTGATTTGAAAATAAATCAGAACCAATTCTCGATCAGAGATAAGCTGATCAAAAAGGGACTGAGATTGATTTATCTCATGTGATGGCTAACTCTTGTGGTAAGCAGATATACCTCCCTGAAGAATTCCTGAAAGGGGTAGTACTTCGATTGATCAGATGGATGAGACAGAAACTTTGATGGAAACACAGATGAAGAGGTTTCAATCGTTTCAACCGCCGATTCTGAAGGGGAATGAGACGCTAGTGGAGTGTGAGAATTGGTTAGATGATATAGATATACTCTTTGATTCACTTGATTATCCAAATGAACGGAGAATTAAACTGGTGCCCAATCAGTTACACGAAGTCGCTAGGAGTTGGTGGATTACAACCAAAAGAGTATTAGAACAGCGGGGTACGGTGATTACGTGGGAAGTCTTTAAAGCTGAATTTTATCGAAGATTCTTCTCACGATCGTACCGAGAGGACAAGAGAGCAGAGTTTGAGAATTTGAGACAAGGCCAACTGAATATTGAAGAATAGGTTGCTAAATTCTCTACTCTACTGCGTTTTGTTCCTCAGATAGGTGGGAATGATGAAGTTGTAGCTGATCAGTTCATCAATGGATTAAATTCTGAGATAATTGCCTTGATAAAGGTAGAACGACCCCATCAGTTTGTTGATGCTTTGAATAAAGCAAAAAGAGCTGAGGCGAGTCTGATTAGACAACAAGAAAGGTTGTGTGCAATGCAACCCAGACACAAAAATTCCCTCTCCGATCGGATAGTGGCAGTACGAGTGGGAAGCAAGATTTGCTGAAAGCTCGAAAGAAACAGTTCAAGAAGTTAGGGAGCGGTTCAACTAGCTCCAGCGGTTCTAGCCCGAGTTACACCGGAGTTTATTGTAGAACCTGTGGAGGAAGGCATCCCACAGAGCAATGCCGAGGTGTACTTGGTAGTTGTCATGTTTGTCGACAACCAGGACACTTTGGTAAAGTCTGTCCACAGAAAGGTTCCCGTGATGATATAGTGGCAGGTAATAATCTTTTATGATTATGTTGCATATGTATTGATATATACTAATGCATTTCCTACGATTATCTTTGACTGAGTTGTATTGATATATGTTGTACCTGCTGGGTCTGTATTACTGTAGTATTGATCTTTGTACCTTTTGGGGAGATGAATTGATATCAGTGAATTCTGTGATATATTGTGTACTGCAGTAAAAAGAGAATGAGATTGAATTAGATTGTATTGTACTTGTGTTATCTGATTCTGACTACATTATTGATATTAATATGCTAACAAGTACAGAACTGTTATAGATTCTTGCCAGGAGATGGTAAGATTCGGACCTGAAATTGCCGATGAACGAATGATATACGGTAAGGATTCTCGATTTTGAATTCCTTGATATCCGTATTATGTATGATTCGATGATTATCGAAAAGAATGGAGTAATTCCTTATGTATTCAGTTGATTACTGAAGTTGAGCCTATCTGGAAATGATTTGTCAGTAGCAGGAGAGTTGCTATAGTCGTTCCAGATGAAATTCCAGGTTTGTCTTATATCAGGGAGAGCGACTTCAGCCTTGATTTGATATCAGGTATGAATTTCATTGTAGACTTCTGTACATAATGATATTGATTGAATTGAAAGAATTGAAATGTCAGTGAGAAGATTTATAGCCTGAGAGTTAGAGTTACATCTGATTATGTGTTTCTCTGGGAAATACTTCAGTTCTGTGTATGGGTTGATAAATCCTGTGTTCCGAAGTGTTCTGATGACCTTATGCTCGTTTTATCTATGATATTTTGATATATTCGCAGCGTATGATTGATTGAATCGAACTGTTGAAATTTGTAGTGAATATTCTGGGAACTGAGATCGTTGTATACAGAATTGTTCGGCTATGAATCCAGATTGCAACAGATTGTATTCAGATTCTGTGATATCCGAAGATAGTATACTGATTGATTGTAGCACAGTTGAGATAGTGATCAGTGGCTGAAAACGACATTGATAATGGAAGAACTTCAGAACGTTCAAGCCGGCTCAGAGCTGATGTTGAAAAATTTCAGCAGTTCCGAAGTTTGATCAGATTGTTCAGAACTTGATTTCGATAATCAGAATAGTGTGTCAATCAGAATACCAGGTAGGTAATGCTTTATTTTATATAATTAGCTGATTTTTTTGTGCCAGATATTTCGAAATTAAAATGACAGGTAGTGTCAGATGCACACTGTAGTAGATTCAGTATTATTCTGGTAACAGGAAATGTGTGATAATTCGAACGGACAGTTTTGATGTAAATAAACGAAATCAGTTATGTAAGAATTTGTATTGAAATGTCTAAATCGCTGACAGATGAAGACAGGAAGATAGAAACCAGGAAATTGAATATACAGATTATCGATTTCTGAACAGAAATAGGAGTACAATTTTATGGATCTGGTAATACTTATCGAAATATTGCCAAGAATGTACCAGAATGTGGTTATGATTAAACGATTGTTCAAATCTATATATGTTATATTGTACAGAATGACGTGCAGATATGACTAGATGACTAAGAGGTATGTCAGAAAAGGGGTCAGATTATGTTGAATGCCAGAGTTAATTATATCATACCGTGATTTTAGTTGATTTTATACTGTTGGCAGAATGTATAGCATGATTTTTTTTATCTATGGTTTATAGATTGACGGATAGTCGGAGCGAACTATCTAGATACTGGAGGATATCCAGGAACTGTAGTGCTAGATTTTAGCACTAGTTACCTGATGTCTTGTCACTTTATGAATTATTGTACAATAATAGCTATTAGATGAATATCGAAATAGTTTTAGTCGAGGTATTGTACAGTGAGAACTGCGGATTTCCTTCGTATGGGGATGATACTGCGGTGATACCTGAGATTGGATTTGATGGGATCAGAGATATGAAAAAGAAAATGAAACTGATTTAGAAGCAAATGAAGATAGTTCGGAGATTGATACGAAATATGCCAACGTCAGGTGATGACTGTTGGTATTTGAAGCCGAGATTGAGTTATTAAGAGCTATTGATTGATATATACGGATGTTGTATAGCCAGCATTCGCAATTGATTTTATCGGAATGATCTTAAGTAGTATGATGATATTATACTTCTTGAATTCTTCTTCAAATTGAAATCAGGGATGCGTGAAAGAATGAAAATTCAGAATGAAGACTATTCTGTTGTTGGAAATACGGTAAAGTTAGCAGGTCATTAAATGAGACAGAATCTGATATGAGATTGAGATTTCAGAATGATTTTATAGAATAAATTTTCTGAAATAACCTCTAGTATACATTTCTTCCTTATCTGAATTGATTGCCTGTGATTTCGAGGACGAAATCATATCTTAGAGGGGGAGAAATGTAAGGCCCGAGATTTTATTACTCTAATTTGAGATTAATCTGAAATGATTTATTTATTAATTGAGATGATTATAGACGAAACGGATCAGACCGGGAGAGCCGAAAGAAGATTTGACATGAGGTGCAAGAAGAGTCCCCGCGCACATGCGCGACATGTATGGGCGCACATGCGCGAGGAAGACAGAACCATGCGCGCACATGCGCGGCGGAAGGCGCGCATCTGCGCGAGCCATGCGAGAAGCCAAAGGAGAATTCCAGAGAGTTCGGCGCATATGCGTGACGTAGATGGCGCGCATGCGCGTGATGGGCAGAATGTTCGGCGCATATGCGCGGAAGTGATTGGCGCATATGCGCGAGAAGACGAAATGCTGGTCCGAACAACCGGCGCATATGCGCGACTTTGTGCGCGCATATGCGCGCAACGTGCAGAACATGCACGACGCCACTTGCCTTGCTGCATGCCTGATATGTATATATATATATATATATATACAAGCATTCATCCGTAAAAAAATGAAAGAAATTGAGAGAAAAGATGGAAGTTTTCTTCGACGTGAAAGATTTGTGATTTACGAGAAATCCGTCCGTCAGAATTTGAATCCGACTTCAGTACTGTGTTCCTATCAAAGCAGGCTACAACTGGACGTAAGTTTTGTTACGTTTAGATACGATTTGAAATTATGATATTGTTAGAATTGAATAGGAGTCATATATGGTGTTTCTGATACAGTGGACATCGTATAATCGAAGTCAGATTAAAGAACAGACTGGTTATGTAATTGTTATGATTTTTGGAATTGATTAATTGAGATTCGATATCAGATTTGTATTGTTATTGAAATTTATGAGATGTACCAATATTGATTATGAGTTCTGGTATTATATCTGTGGTGTTGGAATTGACGGGGTTATCGAGACTGTATTGTTATGCCGTCGAAACATAAGTTAATTGATATTGATCAGATTCGGTATTGGTTGAGATTGTATTGTGGTACCCTATGTCGATGGCACTGATCAGATTATGTTTTGATTTGAGTATTAATCAGAACAGGTTTTGAACTGAGTTATATACTGATATTGTATCTATTCGATTGTCATTATCAGATTGGGTATGGACAGAGTTGACTTCAATACTTCGTCTTCGTCGGACCGAGAAGATAAATGTATAAATTAATGTTGAGTTGGGATTGCACAACTCGAGTGAGGTTTGGCTCGAGTTTCCTTAAATCACATACTTACCTATTGTATTGATTGATTGATTTACTTGTTCTCTTGATTATAGACAGCAGTATAGAGAATAATCTTGTGACAGAAGTGCCTGATAGTGGTGGGATCGCCACGGGCACATTGCACGATGTCACAAGATAGTGTATTGGCGATTGTGCCAAAGTCTGTCACGGAGTTTTGCTATCGATGTGGATAGAAATGTGGCTTCTATTACTGGTGATCGGTACCGTATCGATGTGGATAGAATCAGAGCTTTTCTATTACTGGTGATCGATACCATATCGATGTGGATAGAATCAGTATTTCTTCTATTACTGGTGATCGATATGGAATGCTAACATCTGCAAACCATGCCAAAAACATTTATTATACATGCTAGATCAAATATTTCCTCATGCAAATGCATTACATCAGCATACAAACGTGAATGATGAGAAAAAAAATGATACAACACGGTGCCTTGCGTTAAAACCGCTCGAAAACGTTGATAACTTCGCGTAGGACGAGCACAGAGAGAGGGGGAAGACTTCTCTTGAAACTTGAGGGAGAACGATATGGGCTGATGAATCTTTTTGAATGGGAGGCTGCTGAAAGGGGAGGGGCGGCCAAGTGCTTGACGGTAAGGTTAGGGTTAGGTTAAGGGGTGTTTAGGTTAAATAATGATACACTAATGGGCCAAAATAATTATTAAAAGGGTTTTGAAAAAAATTAGCCCATTATGCAATAAAATAAACCCGACAAGCCCAATAACACTCTCGAAAAATATTTTGTTTTGGTACGTTTTGAAAAATATTTACCGAACCCTAAAAAAGGTCTTCTGAATCGATAAAATTTGTGTACCGGTTTTAAAATACGGTCCGACGAGTAAAATATCCAACCAAAGCCCATTTTCGAAATTCTATATTAAATACACGATATTTAAATAATTAAAAATAATTATTTATTAAAAATATTTTTCTTGATTATCCCCGATCTCCGTTCCTTGTTCGAGCGCGAAATGAAACTTAAAACCGTAATGCATGAAGCTTTTAATATAACCATGAAATAACACCTATCCATGCCATACTCATGCAATACAATGAATAAAAATCATTAATCACATATTTTTAACAAAACACTATATTGCATACAGTTGGGTTACGTAGTTCGATTTCCTAGACCTTACAAATTACCTCCCTTAAATTGA
>NC_134561.1:10747080-10766491 GCF_025594145.1 Primulina tabacum
ATGAATCGCACATTTAGTGCAGTATGGACGATCACGCCTCTTGTATTTGAACTTGGACTGTTGATCCTGACCATAGGAAGGCAACTTAGAGGGCTGAGATTTCACAGCAAAGGCCATAAGTGAGTCAGTTGCAGGGGTTAGGCTTATTGTTCGTTGACGTTCTTCTTGAGATACCAAAGAAAAGATTTTGTTAACCGGTGGCAGAGGATCCATTAGCAGTAATTGACCTGTGATGTGAGCAAAGGAATCATTCAATCCAAGTAAAAACATCATGATGTGCTCTTGATGATGAAAAGATGCCAGAGATTGCACCCCACCACAGCTGCATTTTTCGCATGTACATGCTGGCCGAAAATTTGACAATTCATCCCACAGAGTCTTTAGCTTTGTGAAATATACAGCAACCGAATTCTGATCTTGAGTAAGATTGAAGAGTGCACGTCGTAACTCAAAGATGCGGGGACCATTGCTCTGCTGGAATCTCTCACGTAAGTCCTTCCAAATTTCAGCCGCTATATCAGAAAACAGAATGCTAGCTGAAATTTCTTTGGATACGGAATTGAGAATCCATGAGATCACAACATTGTTGCTACGAAACCAGGCAGCATGTAGAGGAAGATCCATTTCAGCTGGTTGAGGAATGGATCCATCAATAAATCCTAGTTTGTTCTTTACCGAAAGTGCGATACGCATCGCCCGACTCCAAGAGGCATAGTTTTCTCCAGTGAGCGGCTGAGAAACGAGTGAAATACCTGGATTATCGGAATGATGTAAGAAAAATGGAGTGAGCGGATCATCCACGACAGATCTGGATTGGGAACTCGAATCAGATGGCGGCATGATCACCGATCAGTTTCCGATTGCAAGAGATTGAAGAATTAACGATGCTTTCGCACCAGATCTAGGAATTTGGACAACAGCGGCAAGGAATTCGCTCTGATACCATATTACGGATAAAGCACAAACCAGAGAAATGGAAGAGAATTCTTCTCTCTTGTATATCATGAAAGTGATCAATCATACATATATATATATGAGTTGCAATAAATATTTTTTAGGCTTAATAATATGATTAAATATGATTACAATTTTGTAAAAATGATGGAGTCCAAATTATTTTACGAGACAAGCTCGATTTTATCCGGGAAGCCGGTTTTGGTCAAACGAAGGACTTTTAAAGGCCCAAAAATTATTATTTTAAAAACAAATTGTATACTTTTATTTTACAATTAAATAGTTATTATTAGGCCTAATTTACCTATCATTGTAGGGCCCAATCATTCCTGAACTAAAAGCCCAAAACCCTAACCCATTATACATGTAAATTTCGAAAATATTAAATAGGAATCCTAGGGTCTTGAGACTCCCATTCAGATAAAACATACACAAACTTCGCACACAAATTTTCGAGAATTCAAGAGGAAAATTCAAGGTCGTTCGTCTCCCGTTCGTCTTCCTTCGCAACCCACGTCAACGATCGTATATTCAAGCATTTTAAACGCAAAGGCACGCTTCTAAACTCTTTTGATGCACCATTCAAATCATAAAATTCACATTTATGTATTTTACCATAAAAAATATTTGAATACAAATCACTTAACGTTTTGATGATTTTACCATTTGTTTGAGAACATTATGAATTCTAAGGGACATGTTGCCAATACAAGGTCTTTAAGGGATGGAAATAGAGTCGTTTAAAGGTGGAACGTAGGCTGGAATCGAGTTTGGGCAAGGAAAGAAGAATCCAAGGGTTTTCTAGGGTTTCATGGAGTTTTGGCACATGAGGGCTCGGCTAGGAGGAGAAGTCGTACCAGGGCTTGAACCAGAGACCTTTGTTGGCCGTGACACGACTGCAGGAAGATACCATGAGGCGCTGGACTCGTGGCTGGGTGAGGAGAAGTGAAGCACGCAAACCATAGATGAAACGTCCTGCTCTTTTTATTGCTTTAAAAGTACTAGAAATTTTTTTTTTCCTTTCTCTAAAATTTTCGGCTTTCACTAAAATATTTTTATAAAATATTTTAACCCTTAAAATAAAATACCAACCATCTAGCATTTTAAAAATCAAGTGCAATGGTCATAAAATAAAATCGTCGCATGATTATCAAACCTAAAAAGCAATAAATTTGAAAAGTAAAGCCCATACTAAACCTCTCAAAATCTCTCAAAAGCATAAGTAAATAGTCTTAAAATTCTTTAACTTAAATCATAAAGCATAATGCGGAAAATGTAGCGCTGGTCCTCGGGTTATGTGCGCCTTCAGTCCAGTCAAATCACTCATCAAGTCCTCCCTCAATACCACCTGCATCCATCACACCTAGTGAGTCTAAAGACTCAACACACCATAATCTTTATAACGAGTAATACGTAATACAGTCAACATATAACGGTGAAAAATATTTGTACTTAAAATATCGTTTTCATGAAGATGCATAAACATAAATATTTTCGTAAACATTTTCATGATGCATAAAACTTTAAACATAAACATTTTCATAAAATACTTTTTCATGACATGCAATCATAAACCTTAACTTTTTCCTTTTCCTCAACATGACATGACATAAAACCTTTAACATGATCATGAACATTTTCCTTTTCTTTTTCCTTTTCCTTTTGTTGAATTCAGATCGTTAAATGTGACTTTCCTGATCATGCTCATGAGGGTCGATGGATCCATCTACATAAAACCACAGTACTGGGCGGCGGGGGACACCAGCAACACTCTCACCGGTCAACTAGGCCCTGCCCTATCATGATTCGAATAGAAATACGATCGTCGGGGCTCCCTCTGGGGCCTTTTCCCCTCACGATATTCCCATTCTTCCGTTACCACAAAACCGTTACCACATATCCGTTACTACATATTCGCAATGATGGAAACACGATCGCTGGGCTCCCACTAGGACCATAACCCTCATGACGTCGCCAACATTAACGAATTAGTCACAATTATTTCACATCCTTCCACATTTTTCATTCACATCACTTTAGAAAAAAATCATGAATATCATTACGTTTTTCATTTTTGAAACCAAGCATGCAACATGTATTTTAAATGTCTTCTTAAATCATAAAAATCCCTTAGACATTTAACAATCATCATTTAATCATGAACAATTCATAAACATTTAAAAATAATCATATTTTCGTAAAAATAGCATTTAGGGCACTGCCATGACCTTTACTAATTTCCCGGTGTAAAAAGACCGTTCTACCCCTGGACTCGACATTTTACGTTTTCGATTTTTTTTTTCTTGATTTCATGACTCTAACATGTCCCAAATAATTATTTAAGCTTATGTGAATTTTTCCATAATTTTGTTTGGCTTAAAACTTAGACTTTTTCAATTATCTTTTCTTAATTATTTTGACGGTGTTTTAATCCCGAAAAATCCCAAACTTTAATATAAAATTCCTAAATTCTAAATTTAGTCCTTTTATATTATTTTAGCCCTTGTGGACCATGACTCGACCCCCGTGAGCCGTTTTCCAATTTCTTCTTCTTTTAAATACCCTATTTGACACCTAAACTTCGACCCCGAGCCAACTTCTGATTTTCACGAGTTACCCCCGAACCAAGTCAAGCCAAAACTTGCCCAACACAATAATTTAGCCTACTGGACTCTAACTTCATCAAGAAACCCTCCCCAAAACCAAAAACGAAGGTCCCCTCTACTGCCCCTAAGCTGGCCGAGAGTTTCAATGAGCTTGGACTCTATGTTTTGGTGCCTAGACCCTAAGCCGACGCCCCAGCCCCTGAACCAACGTGTTGTGCACCACCTTAGGACCCTGGTGAACCACCCTTGCCCAGCTCGTGCCCATGCATCGAGCCCCTGAGCCCCTGCAGCCGCGCGAAGGCAGCATCAGCTGAGGCTGTGCTCAGAGTCCTTCCTGCGATGGACTCTTCGCCGCCCCTCCTCTAGAGTCCTAGCATGGCTAGGACTCTTCCCTGGTCTCCCCCACGCCCCTGGCTAGCCCCTGGACAAGAGCCGCACCAAGCCCGGCCGTGAGGACCCCTAACCGAACCCATGTTCTTCCCATGACAGCAACTTACGTTTTATTTGGTGCTCTTCAAATTCCAGCGTGTATGGTGCGCTTACAGGACCCTAACTCACGTGTAAACCCTTGTAAATCATGGCCTAGATCATGGCAGTTCTTAAACAACATACAATCATGTTTTAAGAATCAAAAACCTTGCTTAACATATCATGCTATGATCCAAAACGAAAATTTAGAAAAGTGGCACTTGTTTTTCTTTCATGTTATTCATGCATCCAATAATTTAAGCATTAATATGGTATGATGGATGAGTAAAGGGAGATTAGGGTGTGCCTTTGCGTAATTTACGCTCGAATATACGTTGACGACGAAGAACGGGACGCGGCGATGGCTTGATCTTGCTAGGACTTTCGAAAATACCTCAAGAAATCCTCTCTAATTTGCTTGTGTGTGCAGCCGTGTGTTTTGAGAGAGGGGGTGGGGAATTTTCAGAATAAAAAACTATGTGGTGGCCGATTGCTTTGTGTGCAAAGTAAATTAGGTTTCGCAACTTTTTACACTTTAAATACTAATTAAATCCCTAAGTAGGCTTTAGGCCTATTAAGCCATAAAATTAAGCCCATTAGTTAAATTAGGATTTAAATAAAATAATATCAAAGTTTTTTCTTTAATTAAATATGTGAATTTATTAGCCGGGTTGCCAAAAAGCTCGTATTTTAGTTGAAAAACCAACACCGATAAAATTTACGCCCCGGCGTATAAAATCACCTCAAAACCCTTAATTTCACAAAAATACTAAAAACATCGACCATCTTTTAAATAATTAAAAATAATTATTTTATAAAAATATTTTACGTTTTCTTCAGCCCTCGGTCCCCGTTCCTCGATCATCACTTGAATATTCCTAAAAATACATTTTTTTTTGCATGATGACAAATAAATCTCATTTAGCATAACAACAAGTACGTCACATAATTAATTAGCAACTAAAATCAATTAATTACTCAATTTTTCATAATTTCCTAGATTCGGATGCAGTTGGATTACGTCGTCTTAATTTTGGACCTTACAATTCCTCCCCCCCTTAAATAAAATTTCGTCCTCGAAATTAGAACTTACCGAATAGATCAGGATAGCGACTCTTCAAGTCCCTCTCGGTTTCCCAAGTAGCTTCCTCTTCCGAGTCATTCAGCCACTTGACCTTGACCATTGGAATGACTTTGTTTCGCAATCGTCTTTCTTCTCTAGCCAAAATCTGGACAGGTCTTTCTTCATACGACATATTTGGAGTTAGTTGAAGAGGTTCATAATTAAGCACATGTGACGGGTTAGACATGTACTTCCGCAGCATCGAAATGTGGAACACATTGTGAACTCCAGAAAGTGCGGGTGGCAATGCCACTCTATAAGCTAGTGTCCCAATCCTCTCCAAAATCTCGAATGGGCCAATAAATCTAGGACTAAGCTTGCCCTTTTTGCCAAAACGCATAACACCCTTCATGGGTGCTATCTTAACAAACACGTGGTCGCCTACTACAAACTCCAAGTCCCTTCGTCTTTTATCCGCATAACTCTTTTGTCGGCTTTGCGCAGTCTTCATTCTATCACGAATTTTGACTACCAACTCAGCTGTCTCTTCAATCACATATGGACCAATATCTCTTCTTTCCCCAACCTCGTCCCAATGAATAGGAGATCTACACTTCCTTCCATAGAGTGCCTCAAAAGGAGCCATTCCTATTGACGATTGATAGTTGTTATTGTAAGTGAACTCCACTAGAGGTAATTTTGGTTCCCAACTGCCTTGGAAATCAATGACGCATGCTCGCAGTAGATCTTCCAAAATCTGAATAACCCTTTCTGACTGACCATCGGTTTGAGGGTGGAACGTTGTACTGAACAATAACTTGGTCCCCATCGCTGCATGCAGACTTTTCCAAATGGCATTGAATCCTTTAACTGTCTTTGGCAATCCCACAACAAAGTCCATGGTGATATTTTCCCATTTCCACTCGGGAATAGGGAGTGGCTTCAATTTTCCCGCTGGTCTCTGATGCTCTGCTTTGACTTGCTGACAAGTCAAACACTCGGATACATTTCTCAAGATGTCTCTCTTCATGCCTGGCCACCAATATAACAACTGCAAATCCCTATACATCTTTGTACTGCCCGGATGAATGGAATATGGTGTGTCGTGGGCTTCCTTCATAATAAGATCTCTCAAAGAATCGTCACTAGGAACCCATAGACGGTCTCGATAACGGACTAAACCATCCACCACTGAATATAAATTCCGGCCCTTGGCTTCATCTCTTGCTCTCCACTTTTGCATATGCTCATCAGTAGACTGCCCATCACGAATTCTATCTCTCAAAGTCGACTGTACTGATAATGTGGCAAGATTAGGGGCCTTGCCCCTAGCATACACTGTAAGCTCAAACCGGTGTATCTCGGACTGCAACGGTCTTTGGAGTGATAAATGAGTGATAACTGCTGCTTTTCTACTCAATGCGTCTGCCACTACATTAGCTTTCCCCGGATGGTAGCTAATGTCACAATCATAGTCCTTTACCAATTCAAGCCATCTGCGCTGTCTCATATTCAACTCCTTTTGGGTGAAGAAGTATTTCAATCTTTTATGATCGGTGAATATCTTGCACTTCTTCCCATAAAGGTAGTGTCTCCAAATTTTTAGTGCAAAGACTACTGCTGCAAGCTCAAGATCATGAGTAGGGTAGTTCTTTTCATGAGTTTTCAACTGTCTCGACGCATAGGCGATAACTCGGTCGTTTTGCATCAGAACTGCACCTAAACCTAGCTTAGAAGCGTCGGTATAAAGAACATACTCCCCTTGCCCCGATGGCATAGATAACACTGGTGCGGATATCAAGGCTTGCTTCAACTTATCAAAACTGTCTTGACACTCGGATCCCCAAATAAACTTAGCATTTTTCTTCGTCAAAGATGTCAAAGGCACTGCAATAGATGAGAAACCCTTGATGAATTTGCGATAATAGCCAGCTAGTCCCAAGA
Organism: Primulina tabacum; assembly: GCF_025594145.1. Classification (NCBI taxonomy): domain Eukaryota; kingdom Viridiplantae; phylum Streptophyta; class Magnoliopsida; order Lamiales; family Gesneriaceae; genus Primulina; species Primulina tabacum. Next base: position 10,754,116 of record NC_134561.1, read on the forward strand.
AACTGCGAATCTCGGTGACACTCTTCGGTACTGGCCACTCTTTTACTGCCTCAACTTTACTCGGATCCACTTCCACGCCATCAGTAGAAATGATGTGGCCTAAGAACGCCACTCTGTCAAGCCAAAACTCGCACTTGCTGAATTTTGCATAAAGCTTTCTGTCTTGTAAAACTTGCAGTGCTGTCCTCAAATGGCGACTATGCTTCTCTCTGCTCTTGGAATAGATCAATATGTCATCAATGAAGACAATAATAAACTGATCTAGATATGGTTGAAATACGCGATTCATGAGATCCATGAAGATCACTGGCGCATTGGTCAACCCGAATGGCATGACCATAAACTCATAGTGCCCATATCTCGTGCGAAACGCTGTCTTCTGAACGTCAGACTCTTTGACTTTCAACTGGTGGTACCCAGATCGCAGATCAATTTTAGAAAATATCGATGCTCCTTGCAACTGATCAAATAAATCTTCAATTCTTGGCAGTGGATACTTAATTTTGATAGTGACCCGATTAAGCTCCCGATAATCAATACAAAGACGCATGCTACCATCTTTCTTTTTCACAAAAAAACCGGTGCGCCCCACGGAGAGTAACTAGGGCGAATAAAGCCCTTGTCTAGCAATTCTTGAATTTGATCTTTTAGTTCTTTCATTTCAGCAGGTGCTAGACGATAAGGTGATTTAGATATAGGAACAGTGCCCGGCATAAGGACAATAGAGAACTCCACCTCACGATCGGGTGGGATGCCAGAAACGTCTTCGGGAAAGACGCTAGGAAAATCCCTCACAATATCAACATCTTCTAACTTCTGGCTGATGGATTCATGTGTAGTAGTGACACATGCTAAGTACGCCTGACATCCATGCTTAATAAGCTTCCTCGCACATAGACAAGAGATAATGTGCGGCATTTGCTGGTTTCTTGCCGCCTCGAAAACAAAAGATTTACCACTGGGTGGCCTAATAGATACTGATCGCTGACGGAAATCAATCGAAGCTCCATTTGCTGATAGCCAATCCATCCCAAGTATTATATCAAATTCGGGCATAGGAAGCACAATAAGATCTGCCCGAACAACATCTCTGAATAAACGAAGCTCCAGATTCTTAACAATCTTAGACGTGAGCATCTGATCACCGGATGGAATCGAAACTTTGAAACCCAAACCCATATCTTGAGGAGTAATATTCAGTCTATTGATGAAGGTTTCTGATATGAAAGAGTGTGTAGCTCCTGAATCTAGCAAAGCATAGGTAGCTACGCCTAGAATGATGATCCTCCCTGCGGTGAAAATGTCTTTTAATTCTTTTGGTGTTGACACTTAAGGATTTACTATCATTAATTCCCAAAGTTATAAAAAGATTGCGCGTTGAACTTAAACATTTCTTGGAGAAGTTTCGCTTTAGTCCCTCAATCTTTTAAGTTTGCATTATTGACCCATAATTTTCGAATTATTGCACTTAAGTCCCTTAAATTTTCGAAAAATGCATATTGGCCCCCCAATAATTTCGAAACCCCCTTTTTTGGTTTTCTTTAATTTTGGCCCTAAAACTTTTTATTTGGAATCATAACATCCTTCACATAAAATAAGGCACAAAAATTCGAATCATTTTTCTATGGTTTCTAAAATCATCGCTTAAGTCCAACTAGGTAGAACATGCAACCTAATTTATTCTAGGTTGAAACTTAATCACAATTAAATTCTAATAACCAATTTAACATTTCATGCAGAAATAAGCAATATAAAAATGTTAAATGACTAGGTTACCCGTGATGAGTGTAGTGTCTGCCTCTTCCTCAGCTTCCTCGGCATTCATAACATAAGCTCGGGCCGTAGTAGCTGCTTTCCTCTTTGGGCAATCAATAGCTTTGTGACCGGCCTCCTTGCAGTAGAAACATTTATATGATCTCAACTCGCATTTGCCAAGATGTAGCGGTTGCACTCCTTGCATGGTTGCCTCTCAGCAGGCTTTGGTGCTCCCGGATTCTGTGGCTTTGGTGGCGCTGGCTTCTTGACTTGACCTTGGGGCTTTTGAGGCCCTTGAGGTCTAGGAGGATCCGTATTTGGCTTCTTGTTGGGTTGATTGTTATTCTGATTGTGCTGCCTCTTGCGCTGAATCTCAAAGTCAATGTCCTTTAAGGACTGCTCAGCCTGATATGCATAAGTAACTGCCATAGCATAATTCTCCGGACGCATCATCATAACTTTATCCCGAATGGTAGGTCGTAGGCCATCCTTGAAATGCCTAAGTTTTTCTTCCGTGTCTCCAGCAATAAGGGGTACAAAGTTGCAACCCCTATCGAACTTCTTCACAAAATCAGCAACAGGTATGTCTCCCTGATGGAGAGTCATAAATTCCCTCTTTATCCGGCTTCTGACGTCAGCAGTAAAGTATTTCTCATAGAATTTCGTCTTGAACTGTGCCCAAGTGAGTGTAGCAAGGTCAACACCATGTTCGGCTCCTTCCCACCATAAAGAAGCGTCGTCCCTAAGCAGATAAGTAGTGCACCTCACACGGTCGGCGTCTCCCATGTTCAGATAGCGAAAATGTACCTCGAGTGATCGGATCCAACTCTCAGCAGCAAATGGATCGGTGGTGCCAGAAAATTCCTTCGGCCCTAGCCTCCGGAACTGCTCATAAATATCCTGCGGTGGCCTAGGTGGCTGCTGCTGCATCTGCTGTAACTGCAGCTGTAATTGCTGCTGCTGTAACTGCTGCTCGAAGAGGCGAGCCATGCCCTCTAATGCACGAGTAGCAGGATCCCCAGGTGGAGGAGGTGGTGGTGGTGGTGCATTTCTTTGACTATTCCCTCGGCGATTAACACTGTTCTCTGCCTATTTCTCGATAACGGGTACGCGTCTAGGAGGCATTTTATCTGAATGTTTTCCAAATTCTAACGTAACCAACATGCATTTAAATCTAAGTTCTCTAATCATGTAACACATCCTGACTTAATTAGCATTTTAAGCATGCAAAGCAATACTACACAAAAAGCTATTAAACATGTATCATAAACATAATATCCATAACGTCATGCAGGTTAAATCATATAGAATCACATAAAGCAAGTAAAACTTACAACTTGAGGCTTGACGACTGATCTTCCCGGCGCTGATGGTGGCACAACCCTCTACAGAACCATTGCTCTGATACCAACTGAAACGTCCTGCTCTTTTTATTGCTTTAAAAGTACTAGAAAATTTTTTATTTTTTATTTTTTCCTTTCTGTAAAATTTTCGGCTTTCACTAAAATATTTTTATAAAATATTTTAACCCTTAAAATAAAATACCAACCATCTAGCATTTTAAAAATCAAGTGCAATGGTCATAAAATAAAATCGTCGCATGATTACCAAACCTAAAAAGCAATAAATTTGAAAAGTAAAGCCCATACTAAACCTCTCAAAATCTCTCAAAAGCATAAGTAAATAGTCTTAAAATTCTTTAACTTAAATCATAAAGCATAATGCGGAAAATGTAGCGCTGGTCCTCGGGTTATGTGCGCCTTCAGTCCAGTCAAATCACTCATCAAGTCCTCCCTCAATACCACCTGCATCCATCACACCTATTGAGTCTAAAGACTCAACACACCATAATCTTTATAACGAGTAATACGTAATACAGTCAACATATAACGGTGAAAAATATTTGTACTTAAAATATCGTTTTCATGAAGATGCATAAACATAAATATTTTCTTAAACATTTTCATGATGCATAAAACTTTAAACATAAACATTTTCATAAAATACTTTTTCATGACATGCAATCATAAACCTTAACTTTTTCCTTTTCCTCAACATGACATGACATAAAACCTTTAACATGATCATGAACATTTTCCTTTTCTTTTTCCTTTTCCTTTTGTTGAATTCAGATCGTTAATTGTGACTTTCCTGATCATGCTCATGAGGGTCGATGGATCCATCTACATAAAACCACAGTACTGGGCGGCGGGGGACACCAGCAACACTCTCACCGGTCAACTGGGCCCTGCCCTATCATGATTCGAATAGAAATACGATCGTCGGGGCTCCCTCTCGGGCCTTTTCCCATAAATGGGCTCCCTCTGGGGCCTTTTCCCCTCACGATATTCCCATTCTTCCGTTACCACAAAACCGTTACCACATATCCGTTACTACATATTCGCAATGATGGAAACACGATCGTCGGGCTCCCACTAGGACCATAACCCTCATGACGTCGCCAACATTAACGAATTAGTCACAATTATTTCATATCCTTCCACATTTTTCATTCACATCACTTTAGAAAAAAATCATGAATATCATTATGTTTTTCATTTTTGAAACCAAGCATGCAACATGTATTTTAAATGTCTTCTTAAATCATAAAAATCCCTTAGACATTTAACAATCATCATTTAATCATGAACAATTCAAAAACATTTAAAAATAATCATATTTTCGTAAAAATAGCATTTAGGGCACTGCCATGACCTTTACTAATTTCCCGGTGTAAAAAGACCGTTTTACCCCTGGACTCGACATTTTACGTTTTCGATTTTTTTTTCTTGATTTCATGACTCTAACATGTCCCAAATAATTATTTAAGCTTATGTGAATTTTTCCATAATTTTGTTTGGCTTAAAACTTAGACTTTTTCAATTATCTTTTCTTAATTATTTTGACGGTGTTTTAATCCCGAAAAATCCCAAAATTTAATATAAAATTCCTAAATTCTAAATTTAGTCCTTTTATATTATTTTAGCCCTTGTGGACCACGACTCGACCCCCGTGAGCCGTTTTCCAATTTCTTCTTCTTTTAAATACCCTATTTGACACCTAAACTTCGACCCCGAGCCAACTTCTGATTTTCATGAGTTACCCCCTAACCAAGTCGAGCCAAAACTTGCCCAACACAATAATTTAGCCTACTGTACTCTAACTTCATCAAGAAACCCTCCCAAAAACAAAAAACGAAGGTCCCCTCTACTGCCCCTAAGCTGGCCGAGAGTTTCAATGAGCTTGGACTCTATGTTTTGGTGCCTAGACCCTAAGCCGACACCCCAGCCCCTAAACCAACGTGTTGTGCACCACCTTAGGACCCTGGTGAACCACCCTTGCCCAGCCCGTGCCCATGCATCGAGCCCCTGAGCCCCTGCAGCCGCGCGAAGGCAGCAACAGCTGAGGCTGTGCTCTCGGGTAGAGTCCTTCCTGCGATGGACTCTTCGCCGCCTCTCCTCTCGAGTCCTAGCATGGCTAGGATCTTCCCTGGTCTCCCCCACGCCCCTGGCTAGCCCCTGGACAAGAGCCGCACCAAGCCCGGCCGTGAGGACCCCTAACCGAACCCATGTTCTTCCCATGACAGCAACTTACGTTTTATTTGGTACTCTTCAAATTCCAGCGTGTATGGTGCGCTTACAGGACCCTAACTCACGTGTAAACCCTTGTAAATCATGGCCTAGATCATGGCAGTCCTTAAACAACATATAATCATGTTTTAAGAATCAAAAACCTTGCTTAACATATCATGCTATGATCCAAAACGAAAATTTAGAAAAGTGGCACTTGTTTTTCTTTCATGTTATTCATGAATCCAATAATTTAAGCATTAATATGATATGATGGATGAGTAAAGGGAGATTAGGGTGTGCCTTTGCGTAATTTACGCTCGAATATACGTTGACGACGAAGAACGGGACGCGGCGATGGCTTGATCTTGCTAGGACTTTCGAAAATACCTCAAGAAATCCTCTCTAATTTGCTTGTGTGTGCAGCCGTGTGTTTTGAGAGAGGGGGTGGGGAATTTTCAGAATAAAAAACTATGTGGTGGCCGATTGCTTTGTGTGCAAAGTAGACTAGGTTTTACAACTTTTTACACTTTAAATACTAATTAAATCCCTAAGTAGGCTTTAGGCCTATTAAGCCATAAAATTAAGCCCATTAGTTAAATTAGGATTTAAATAAAATAATACCAAAGTTTTTTCTTTAATTAAATATGTGAATTTATTAGCCGGGTTGCCAAAAAGCTCGTATTTTAGTTGAAAAACCAACACTGATAAAATTTACGTCCCGGCGTATAAAATAACCTCAAAACCCTTAATTTCACAAAAATACTAAAAAGCATCGACCATCTTTTAAATAATTAAAAAAAATTATTTAATAAAAATATTTTACGTTTTCTTCAGCCCTCGGTCCCCGTTCCTCGATTGTCACTTGAATATTCCTAAAAATAAATTTTTTTTATGCTTGATGACAAATAAATCTCATTTAGCATAACAACAAATACGTCACATAATTAATTAGCAACTAAAATCAATTAATTACTCAATTTTTCATAATTTCCTAGATTCGCATGTAGTTGGATTACGTCATCTTAATTTTGAACCTTACAATAGAACCCATGTAGTGCGCACGCTGTAAGCTTGAACCAGGGGCTAGAGGGTCAGCTCAGGGAGGACTAGGCGCTGGTGGCTTAGGGGTTAGATAAGTGGAGAGACACGATCACAGGGCTTGCGTGCAGGGGTGCGCGCGGCTATGGCTGTTGGGTGCTGGTCAAGAATGGTTTTGTTAGGGTCCAGAAGGGGCTGAGTGTGGTCTGGTCCATGGTGGCTCGGGTTTTTGGGAGAAATGTGAGTTAGGAAGCTTTAGGGTTTGAACTTGGCTTAGAAAAGGGTAAGGGTTCTAACCATGGGTCCACAAGGGTTGGTTCATGGCTCACGAGGCTATTTTAGGAATGAAAAGTCTATGTTCGATGTTTGGCATTAAAATATTAAGGTTTGAATTAATTCGGGATTAAAACGATTCACGGTTTAATAACTAAGGAAATAAATCAAAAGGCTCGGGCTTCACGTCTAAGAAAAATATAAAAAATTAATTTTAAGCTTATACGATGGTTTGGGATAGGCTCGAGTCGATAAAAGTATGAAATCGTAAATCGGGAATTTTAGAGCCCAGGGGCAAAATGGTCATTTTACCTCCCGAGTAGTACGAAAGGCTTGGCAGTGTCCCAATGAAATGAATCTACTTCTAAATTCATTTAATTTACACTAGTTTTTTTTCCTCTAGAATATGCATAATTAATTTATAATAAATAAACTAGCATAATTAATCAAATAAATGAATTTCATAATATTCAATACCATTCATGCGGAATAAGTAAATAAAGCAATAAAAGTCTAAAATTCAACTCAATAAATTCTAGCATTTTAACAGTCTATAAATAAAAGCGATAATCCATAAAATCATCAAAAGTCTTTAACATATGCGGAATTTATAGGTCTCCGGGTATGCACTGCACCTCCCGGATGACTCGATAGTCCGCACCTCACGACTCAACATCGTCATCACCTGCAACCATTCAAACATAGTGAGTCTAATTACTCAGTATTCTCAAACATAATATAGAAAATACATACATATACAATCACATGCATAAAAATTACTTTTACTAAAAATATTCTCTTTCATACAAACATGAAACCTTAAAAAATATTCAAATTTTGAAATCATGCGTAGATATGAATATTTTCCATTTAAAATTATCATTTTTAGGCGAATTCCGATCCTCGAAAGTGACAACATTCATTCGATTGATCAATCTATAAACAATAGTACTAGGCCGCCGGGTTCAACGTCCACTTCTTCGACAATCCCACCGACTATCATAAAATTAACTTCACCGTTCATTTTTTCAATGGACCCATTATCAATTGGATTCCCACCCCCGTTTTTGACGGTTAATTCCCTTTGTCATTGCAAGTTCACAGTTTCCGTTTTCAGCGGATCCTTTACTACTTTTACGTCACGATCAATTCACTTTTCTCAAACATATTTTCCTTTACTTTATCATTTTATAAAAATTCATAACTTTTCATATTCTTTAAAACTTCTAAAAATGGCATATATCATGCATATACTTTAAAACTTCTCAAAACAACATTTTACATCATGTGTAATAGTCTTAGGAAGTTTCAAACCGCCCTCGACTTTCCTCGAACAGACCACACACGTTTCAATGCTATACATACCCGGACGACCTTAAACTTTGACTCAAGGAGACTACTCGATTTCAAAGTCTTAAAAACAGCCAAAAATATCCAGTAGCTTGCTGGAATTCAATTTTAAGGCCTACGATTCATAAACGACTCAATTCGCATACCGGATGGCTCGTTTACCATTGATTTTGCTTTTTCGTTTAAACAAATGACATAAATACCCTTTCAACTCGAAACAACCTAAGACCAGACCTTTATTAACTTCCTGAGACACACTTTAAGCTGATGGAAGTCCCAAAGCCCAAGGCAAAACCGAAACATGGAATAAATTTGACACGTCCGAACAAATTACGACCCCAAACAGACCACGGCTCAAAACGACCCTGAACCTAGCCCTAGACCCCTTCCTTAGACCCTAAACAAGACCATGGTAAGGCCCTTTGGACACAGACCCGACGCTCAAGGCTCCAAACCCTCACAACAGCAGCCCGCCCAATGGCTTTTCGCGTGCAGCCGAGGAACAAATGTTCCAGCGGTTTGGCTCACACTAGACTCTCACTAGGACCCTAAGGCATGTCCCTAGCCCCTGGACCTGCCCATAAACAAACCCCTTAGCCCACATAACCGCACATGCTCCAAACAAGCCAACAAGGGTAGTTTTTGGATATTTAGTCGCAGCGCTTTGCCCACTGGTCCAGGCACTGTTCGAACCTATCCTAGCCCTTCCTAATACCCTAACCCAAACATCCAGACCGTGGCTAGTGCCCCATGCAGCCCCTTGGTCGTAGGGGCCCAATGTCACGCCCCGAGTCCGAAGCGTCGGTGACATCCGGCATTGTTTTACAATTTTATTGCAAACAATAAAGCCTCGTATCAAATCAAACCAGTCTTTTTCATAAATAAAGTATTGTCTTACAATGACAATGAAATAAAATACATCAGAGTTGCGAAATGCGGAAAACTTAAACAAAAGGTATAACTTGATTCTTGCTCTTGATCATCGATCACCAACCCCAAAAGCTTCCTGCTCCTCCTCATTTATTTCTTCTTCATTTTTATCTGAAATTGTAAGGGGGTGAGTGTTTTTGGGAAAACACTCAGCAAGTGGGGGTCGATCGAATCCAAAAATACATATAGAACTTAATTCTTTAAAACAGTTCTTTAACAATCTTTCAAATCTTATTACCTTTAACTTATCATATCGAAATGAACAAATATGAGACAGATAATTCAAAACGAATCAAATTTTTCAAAATGGTTCAGAAACATATTAGATTATAACAAACATAACACTGTTACTCATCTCATTTCCATGGTCAAATTGTCCCCAATATGTTACTCCTCTAAGGGGTGAGGCCAGAACTCGGATTTATACCCACCGGTGGGGGCCAGACAGAAATGGTTTTATACCCACCATTGGGGGCCAAACAGAATCACAATTCTCGTCCCATTTCAAATTGACTTGTAACAGTGTAACAAAGAGTTCAGAGGTAACAAACAGAACTTATCAGATTTCTCAGAGTTCAGACTTTTAGACATGTACAGCGGAATCAAAAGAATTCGAAGCATAGCAAGAAAACATAATCGATCGAATTTTTAAACGGAGCAAACCAATATTTTCGAAAAAGACATACCAACATGCATGTCATGTTATCTATATCAAGGTTTAAAAATAGAAAGAAGATACGTAAAAAAAAATCCCACTTACCGAATTGTGAAGGTGTACTTTGAGTTGCTCAAATTTGGACGTATGAAACTTGTCGAATTCGTACCAGATGCTGACCGAAATTTGGACAGATCCTCCCCATAGTGTTGACAATAATTTCCAGTATGAAAACAACGGCACGAGATTTCCTTCCTTCTTTCTTGCCTTCGGCCGAGATGGTGCCTTATGTAGGGGCCGAAACTTGGGAGACTTTGGAGGGAATTTTGAAGTATGATTTTTGTGAAGTATGAGATGATATTTATAGAAAAATTTTGGCTTTTGATCTCCCATTCAGCCGAGACTTGGAGCCCAATCATGGGTGTAAATGTGGTCAAAAATTCTATCCATTCCTCAAGGGTCACCTTGGTTTTCTAAAGGTTTATTCTTGCAACATTAATTTTTCCAAACCCTTAGCTCATCCTTTAGCTCCCCTATTTGGTCTTACTTAGGACAATATTGGTTGAGCTTCATTGAGCTGAAAGTTTGAGTCCTTGAGCTGGGGTTTTATTCCTCTAGTGACGACTCTTCAATGGACGCGATTTCTTGCAGCTTGGCTTCATGTTGGGTTAATCTTAGAGCTTTGAAGCTATTTCCTTGAGTTAAATTAGCTGAAATCTAAGTTCATATTTAAGTTCTATAGTTAGAATGAAAGTTGTTGAGCTTAGATTAAGCTAAATTTTAAATTTGTAATCCTTACATGATTTTCTCCGGGTCGAATTTTCCGGGTTCTCACATTCCTCCCTCCTTATTGAAAGTTTTGTCCTCGAAACTTGCATTAGCTTGATCTTTCGAACAGATGAGGGTATTGAGATCACATTTTCTCTTCGAGTTCCCAAGTTGCCTCCCTTTCAGAGTGATTTGACCACTGTACCTTGACATAAGGTATTGTCCGGTTTCTCAACACTTGGTCTTTTGAGTCCACTATTCGGGTTGGGACTTCTTCGTATTTAAGTTCTTCGTTGAGTTTTCCTTCAATCATTAGTGGTGTAACCTTGAGTACATGACTCGAGTCTGGGACATACTTCCTCAGCTGTGAGATGTGGAAAGCGTTATGTATTCTGGCCATGTCTGGTGGTAACGCTAATCGGTAGGCTAAGGTTCCTACCTTCTCCAGTATCTCGAACGGTCCCACATATCTCGGATTTAGCTTTCCAGATTTACTGAACCGAACTATTCCTTTCATGGGAGAGACCTTGACGTAAGCTTTTTCATCAATTTCCAACTGTAAGGGTCTTCTCTTCAGATCGGCCCAACTCTTCTGTCTATCTTGTGCTGCTTTGAGTCTTTCCTTGATTATGGCTATTTTGTCAATGGTTAATTGAACAAGCTCGGGTCCAGTAACGGCTTTTTCTCCGACTTCGTCCAAATATAGAGGCGACCTACACTTTCTACCATACAAAGCTTCATACGGAGCCATCTTGATGCTACTATGATAGCTGTTATTATAGGCGAATTCTATCAGGGGTAACTGTTCAGTCCAATTTCCAGAAAAATCTAGTGCACATGCCCTCAGCATATCCTCGAGGGTTTGAATTGTCTTTTCAGTTTGGCCATCCGTCTGAGGATGATAGGCCGTGCTGAGAGTAACTTTGGTCCCCATAGCCTTTTGGAAACTTTTCCAAAATATTGATACAAATCTTGGATCTCTGTCAGACAGTATACTTGTCGGGACTCCGTGTAGCCTCACTATGTTGTCCATATTCAGGGTAGCGAGCTTATCCAGGTTGTAAGTAATCCGCACCGGTAAGAAATGTGCCGACTTAGTCAATCTGTCAACGATTACCCAAATTCCATCATGACCTTGTCTTGATTTTGGTAGCCCGACTACAAAGTCCATGGAGATACTATCTCACTTCCATGTTGGTATTTCCAATGGCTGTAAAAGTCCTCCAGCCCGTTGATGCTCTGCCTTGACTTGTTGACAGGTTAGGCACTTGGAAACAAAGACAGCCACGTCTTTCTTCATTCCGTTCCACCAGTAATTATTTTTCAGATCTCTATACATTTTGGTACTCCCTGGATGTACCGAAAATCTCGATTTATGCGCCTCGGCCATTACTTTTTCTCGAATTCCATCGATGTTTGGCACATACAATCGTCCTTTCATCCAGAGTATTCCATTTTCATCAATTTGAAATTCTGGAGCTTTTCCTTCTTGGATTTGTTCTTTAATTTTAAGGATGGAGGTGTCTTGACTCTGCTTCAATTTGATGTCCTCTCGGAGACCTGGTTGTACCGACAATGAAGATAAGTTCACTTTCCCAGGGTTCCTTCGGCTCAAAGCAGCTGCCACCTTATTTTCCTTACCCGGATGATAATTGATTGACAGATCATAGTCCTTGAGAAGTTCCATCCACCATCTTTGCCTCATGTTTAATTCCTTTTGAGTGAAAATGTACTTGAGGCTCTGGTGATCGGTAAACACCTCACATTTTACTGCATAAAGGTAGTGCCTCCAAATTTTGAGCGCAAATACTACTGCAGCTAATTCTAGATCATGCGTGGGGTAATTCTGCTCATATGGTTTTAATTGCCGTGAGGCATAAGCAATTACATGACCCTCTTGCATAAGCACATACCCTAATCCTCCCTTTGAAGCGTCACTGTAAACAGTGAAATTCTTACCATCCTCTGGAAGAACTAATACTTGTGTGGATGCGAGTCTTGTCTTCAGGGTTTCAAAGCTTCTTTCACATTCCTC